>NW_010187207.1:14872-37879 GCF_000695765.1 Mesitornis unicolor | reverse complement strand
CACCGCCTTCCCCCCCCCCCCCCACCCCACCCCCGTATTTCTGACCTAAGCTCTTCTTGAATAGGCTGCAGTTGATCCATCCTATCCAAAAGACATTAATGTGCTCAGTGTCTGGAAACACTGTCTTCTGCTCTTAGGAAGGTTATCATACCAGTCATTAGGTATTTTATGTTGAAAGTAAAGTATTACGATTTAAAATCTTTTAGTCTAAACAAGCTGCCAGTAGTCATAGAAGGGTTTTGCCATGTTCCCCAGCTCTCCATCTCTGTAATTAGGAGTGGGTTTGAAAACTAAATGTTTGGCTTTGGCCTTTGTATCAAATCACAGGAGAAATGAAGTAAAATAACTTTATCTTGCCAAGAAACATTGTATCTAAATCAGTACACAGCCACAAAGTGCTGGTTAGACTACTTGAACGGTGAGTCTGGTGAAATTCTTGAGCCACATAAAATCACGTTTGGTGATTGCTGAGCTTAGCTCTGCTGTGGGAATTATGGCAGAGACCTCAGCACGAAGGTCAGATGGACACTACTGCAGCAATGCAGGCTGCAAATGCATTTGCAGTAGAAAAACAAGAGTGAAACGTCTCACCTCCTGAAGACAACAAAGTGGATTTAACAAATACAGTGAGCTACTTCTCATTCCCAAAGAGAGTGGTCCTTCTGTTAAGAGATAGTACCCCACTGCATTTGCAGAGTGGTTTTCTACCACCAAGGGATTAAAAAAGGGTCAATCCATGATCTATACAGAGAACACTAAAACAGCAATATTATTGATTAAGACAACATTTCCTTTTCTCTTCACATATTTGAAGTAATTGCTTTGAATAGATTTTTTGAGAGCTTGATAAATTAAATATAATCCCCTACACCTTAATAACTTAAAAACTATGATACAAACAATAAAATAATAGAAATCTCATCATTTTAATGTCTCTCTATTGTCGAAAGACAGCAACAAAGTGAAAGATAAAGTTAAGATGCTTTTAACATGGAATTGTTCAAAGGATATTGCACGCATATGCCAAAGAGCATATGCTTTTCACAGTTTGTGATGTATATATTTTAAGATATGCTGTTGAACCAGCTAGGAAAATTCCAGCACACCTTTGCCAGATTGCAAACTTTACTGTGTGGACTTTTCACTGGGAATTTTGTTAGATTTAAGGAAAAATGGGCTTTCATTTGGTATTTCAGTAGAGGCTGACTAGATGGGCATAACATTAAGCATACAACCAAAGTGTTAAAGGACTTCTGTGTAGTCAATAACTGTGCCTGGTAACATCCTGTCAGGAAAAAATGGTGCAGAAATGCTCATTATTTTTTCCAGTTTTGGAGTAAAAATTGGTTTTTTTAAGTAGCTTAGGTTTTTTGTTCAGTTATTGTGTTGATATTAACACAGGGTCTCAAGTATGTTTCTTGGTTAATTGCTGTTTCAAAATAGGCAAATGATGAGCATAAACAATCTTTGTGCTTAGTTCAGAGAGATGATTTTGCAATTAATGTAATTTTTCAGTGACAGAGCAATAGGTATCTTTGAAAAGCTACTGTGATAGATACTTTCTATGGCCTTTCCGTAAGTGTCTCTTCTTTTAAATTTTGCCAATCTTTTCCAGCAGTGATTTAAACAGAACTTTAACTCCTAAGCAGAACTGGTTAAATTGAAACACCCAGAGCTGTCTGTGAATTCGTATTTTCATTGCAAAATACTGTGCTTGAATCCCTACAGATCCTTTAGCTTTCATCCTACTGAAGTGAAGCAAACAGGAACCATATATTCTGGCTTCCAAGACAAATCAGCAGGGTATCTCTGTAGCTCCATGAAAACACCTGAGATCTTCTCAAAGTTTTCTAATACTTCCAACGGGATATAACTAAATTTTTTGACCAGCATTACAATGAAAGCAGATAAATGCAGATTTAGAAATGGAAGCTACTCCACAGCAGTATACCATTATAAATGTGTAATAAAGCTGCATTTTTGCCATGCCCTCTTTGACTGTTTTCATAGCTGTCAGTGACTCTTCCTTTTCTTCCCCAAGTATAAATGAAGTAACTTAGCTTAGATTCATGCATAGAAATCAGTCTCTACTGTTAATGTTCTCTCCACCTCTCCTTCTACCTGTTGTGGATATGTGAATTTGAGAGTTTGACCTTCGTAAAATTTTGCTCATAATATGCATTAGCAATCCATTAGCCTTAATCATTTGTTTAGCCCAAAATGGGTTTCCATTAGCACCCTTGTGGAAACTAAAATGGAAAAATGATTTGCTCATGAGAGGCAGAAAAGGAGAAATTCAGAGAGATGAGTGCTTTCCTGATCTGTATATCTTTCTGATCAGCCAGCTAAAAAATAGGACTAAAATAAGCAGGATCATTGAAAAAAAATCAGGATTGCAGACTGCTCATGCTGTTTTCCCACAGGACTCTGTAGCAGTTTCATTCTTTGATTCCAAAATGATTTCATATGGAATCGTAGGTATTGATGACATGAAAGATGTTATTCGGTAACAAGTCAGCTGCTCTAGTTCAAACCCCTAGCAAAATAGTTATTCTTTCAGTTGGTCACCAAGTGAATCGTGGTGGTTGAAGGTGAATCAAGAAATACAAGGAATGGAAAAAGTCTACCCCCAGGTATACCATAGTCTCATGGTTTTCCCTTCTAAAGTCTGTTCTATCCTGATATCTAACATTTTCCTTTGCCTGATTTCATATTCTCAATCCTTCTAAAGCACCCTTTGTCAGAACTGGTACTTAGCCTGTATACTTGTTTTTCTTTACAAGGTATACTGAATGCATTTGTAATAGTGTTTTAAGTTTGCATCAGGAGAGTGCTTTTGAAATGAATCCTCTGTTCATTCCCAGCTTCAAGGCTATGGTTTAGAATGAGTATTTTAACTGGATCCCATTTGGGTCTAACAAAACCAGGATTTCCAGAAACAAAGCTTACGTGCTCTTGTTATCAAAGCAAAATCGGGTTTTGGGACAGGATTAGGTCTAGCTGAAAGTAAAAATTTCTCAAATATGGGGGCATCGGGGTCCTCAACAACTGTTTTGCTCGACACATCTGCTCCTGTTAGTCTTCACTACATGCTAGTATAGATGGAGGCATTTAGTCCTGATTCCAGTCACACTACACCTAACGATATCTTATGCAGAAGGATGTGTTCTTGGAGATTATACCTCTAACGGTCGTGTCTGGATTTCTGAATATCCCAAGTCAACATATATAAAATGTTCTTTTAGTTTTCTTGTCTGTCTCATAAGTATTTTCAGTTTCTTCTCTTGTATTCTTTCTCCTGTTATCTTTTTTTCTATTGATGTTGTAATTCTCTATGGTATTATAGGTGCAATATTTATAAGGAGAAGGATTACTGGGCTGTACTGCGACATTGTCAAGGATCTATTTCTTTCCTTTAAGTCATTATAAACATTTTTAATTTTTTTTCCTGATTTTTGTTTCATTAATATTCTTAACATTTGTGCTGTAGTCTAGAACTGAGACTCAATAAAATTGCACTCTGGGTCAAGCTGTACCATGGGCTTCCTGGATGACCTTGATCATATAATTTACTGCTCTGTATGGCTGTTTCTGAATCTCTGAGAAAAATAAATAATTTTTGCCCAATTTTATTATGTTTTGAGGTGTATAAATTAAAGTGCAGACAAAACCTTAATTTCTTAATTACAAGTAACCTTGTTGAATATATTATTCTCTTAAAGTGTAAGATGATGATATTTTATAGTATCCTGAGCAAATACATAGTATTTTAAAAAATCAGGAAATGTAAGCAAGTTACTGCATTGCTGTATTTATCTCACTCCTCTATTTTTTTAAATTATTTTTATTTTTTTATTTTTTTTTTCCTGCAAGGATAGATTATGAATATTATATAGTCAGAGAGCAGTTCTCATAAGGCTTCAAAGAATATTATCATACTGTGAAAGTGTCTGGGTGAGGATTGCTACTTTGCTGAAAGAAGCATAAGTGGATACTCCTTGGTCAGTAGGCTTTCCTTTTCTCTGTTAGGTCCAAGGAGGAGAGAGAAGTGTGTAGGCTGAAATGATAGAAACATGGTAGAAAAATTGTCACCTATGTAAGTATATCCTGTGGGTTGTTTTTTTGGTGGGGAGTTTTGTAGGGAGATATTTTTTGCATGTGTGTTGTTTCTTTTCTGTTTTTTTTTAATGCATACTTTATGAAGTTAATGATGTAATTTAACATAAATCCTTGCCTTTAGCTCTGTGGTGAAGGTGGAGCTGACTGAAAAACTTACATAACTTAGGCAATGCTGAACTAAAGAAGCTGACATTGGCAGAAACAAAAGCAGTCTTTTTTTGCCAAGTGAAATTCTGGTACTGAAATAACATTTCAACAATAAAACATAAAAGTGATGCACAGTGGGAGATCATTAAAAAGTATCCTGTCACTTGAATCAGACCATGTATTATAATGCAGATTATATTGATTTGCTGCAAGTTGCAGATTGAAACTAGAGTTTCCCCCAAGTGAGCACAGGTACTAAAACTCTTTGAATTATGGTGGCAAGCAGCAGGGAAGTTGGTACAACGTCTCTCTTACCAAAACTTGAGATCAGAAAGTTATTAGGAGGAGGTTTTCAGACTTCTTTCTGAAATCTTAATAAATTATTAACCAAATGTATTATACTATTTGCAGTACTGCCGATGGATTTTTTTTTTTAAAGAACAGTGCTTTGCTGTGCCTTTATTTTTATTGTAAAGTAGAAAATCATTCATCTTGTTCTTTTCAAAGCTTAAGAGACATTATCTCAGGTAGAGACAAGATACCCTTTCCCAAGATCTAAATTCAAATCTTCCATGTTATGGTTCCCTGCAATTACCAAGACTGTAAGAATATTCCTTCTTGTTGCTTTTTGAAAATGTCCTAACTTTATCAGTTTTACCTTTGGTAGATACTGTATCCCACATCCTCAAAGGATGTGAGCAAGAATAGAAAAAGCCTTAACAGATATGCATGTCAAATTATAGATGAGTCTGCTAGAATTATCCTCTCAAATGAACTGTTGTGACATTTGAAAGTATCAGATGTGACAGCAAACTTCTCAGAGTTGGTCTGATCAGCCTGCATCATGCAGAATACAGGTTTCCTCCCATGTAGGTGCTGTGATCTTTCATTCATGTTCTGCCAGCTGAAGCCCATAGCAGTACAGCCTGTCCTGGTTTCCATGACAAGTCACAAAAAGTTCTGTGGAAACATGTATGGTGGCTAATGTCCTGCTTTGGGGAGCTGAAGGACAGATGACTGGGTAAATATGCTGAAGGCCAGTACCAAGAAGCCTGATTCAGTTACATTAAGGTCTCTTTAGGTTCCCCTACTAGTATGAAGCAACCTGATAGTTATAGAAACAACTCCTGTGTGCAAGGAGTAGCCTACAGCCAGTGCAGAGTGTGTAGTGCTCTGTGGGTCTGCTTACAGCCCCTAAAGGGTGAGATCCATCAAAGACTGAATTTAGGGAAGGGAAGGCAATTAAAGAGAGAATAAATCTAGGGCTGTACTGGGTGCCACTTTTGCGGCCTCTGACTAGGAGAATTCAGTTGAGGAGGACCACAGGAAGCACAGCTTCAGGCAGAGAAGCCTGAAACCCCACATACTTTTGCTGCTGAGGACATGGTCTCAGCCTGTGGCAGAGTGCTGGAGTGCAAAGTATTGGTGACTCAATGCTCATCTCATCTTCTCAGCTCTTTCCTGTGTTGCAAAAATTGTATATCTGAGAGCTGGGAGTAGGGAGTGGAACAAGATAAGAATTGTTCAGTAGCTGGTGATGATACCTTTGAGGATCACAACACCAATACTAAAAACTATTGTAGATTTTCATCACTTCTCAAAGAAGCTGCATTCATTTTCTGCTTTGCTTTGACGTATCGTATCAGATCTGTCAGATTCTGTTTCACATTATATCTGGCTTTGAAAATATTTTACCATTTCTTTCCCTGTAAGACTTTCCAACTAAAGTGAAGGAGCGTGTTGTGATTTTACTTTTTACCTTGATTTAGCACTCTGGAGCAGGTTCTCTCTGTATTCGTATATTCTTGCTGTTACTGAATCTAGCCCTTGTAGAAGAATAGCCTTTCAGGCTGTGTCCCCCTATTGCAGAAGAGATATGACATGAGCATCTTCTTTCCTTGCCTAGCATTACTTTGTCAGAATGTTCACCTTTTGTCTCAAGGAGCCCTCCTTAATCACAAAGAACAGTTCTTTCTCAGAGATTTGTTCCGTCCAGGGCATTTTTGCTGTGCGTGTTGTGATGGTACAAAGTCGTAGAGGTGGGATTTTTCTTGTGGTATTTTCTTAATTGTTTTTTGGACTGAATCTGCTATCTTTTGTCAAATAAACTAATGAATATGGAACATGGTGCAGGCAGTTCAAATCATCCTACAACCTTAAGTAGCCAATTTCTGTCAAAATTATACCTTTTATGATTTTGGAAGGATTTCATATACTAAAAACCTAGCTGAGCTGTATCCCCATATTGTGCCAGAACTTAAGCTGAATGTGTGTTGCTTTGTACTAATATGGTGATTTTGCATAATTTGTGGATTTCTAAAGGGAAGGAGGGGAGATGTCTGACCAGGTGCAAATCTGAAAGCCTTTCAACAATGTTAAATTACTGGTATTTCAGTACAGGTTGCTGAACATTGTTTGAAAGGAAGTTCAAAAGGATTACAGGAAGAACAAAATCTAAATTACCTTAAGGTAATATGCTTGTTCTTAACAGATTTAGATTTTTGTGGCTATAATGAGGTTATACCTTTATAAAACATTTTGTCTGTAAAGCTTCTCCTTATAGATTAT
The DNA here is from genome assembly GCF_000695765.1 of Mesitornis unicolor. Classification (NCBI taxonomy): domain Eukaryota; kingdom Metazoa; phylum Chordata; class Aves; order Mesitornithiformes; family Mesitornithidae; genus Mesitornis; species Mesitornis unicolor. The sequence goes on along the minus strand of NW_010187207.1, from coordinate 31,045 downwards.
GCAGTTTCCTGCAAACACGAGGAAGAGAGAATTAATACTATTTGAAAAAGAGCATTCATGATTTTGACTTGTCTTCTTATATGTGATATACCGTGTCCCTGTTTGTTTCACATTGTTTTTATTTTCTCTGATGTTCAAAATCTGCTGGAGAAATATTCTAGCTCTTGCCTGTTTTTCAGTAGACCAGTATCCTTACCAAATGTTAGATTTTCAGCACACTTTTGGGATCATGCCAAAAGTAATCATTGCCTTTTTCAGTGTTTGGATCCCGGATTTCAATTAATTGCCATTCTGTTATTTATTACTGTCTTTTAGAAGACTTCTGCACTTCTAGAGTAGAGCTAAATTAATGGCAAATTCATGGAGGAGAGCTAACTGGCAAGAGGGCTAGTTGGCAAGAGAAACCACTGAATATATCAGTCTGAATTACAGCTTAGGAAGGATTGTTCAATGTGGAGTTCATATGTAGCAGACTTAGATATGCCAGTAGAATGAAGGGCATTAGGGATTTTCGTTCAGTAATTCTTTGATGTTTAAAAAGGTCAACTTGATCTGCACAGTCACAATATATAAATTAATTTCTGTAATCAACTTATTTTTTTGTTTCAAGCTCTCACCCATGATAGTGCAGAACTGCATTGAGAAAAGCTCGTATTTTAGATTCAGGTTTTCCTGGAACATATTCCTGTCAGCTGGGGTCACATTTGTCTTCTTTTCAGACATCTAAACTGAGATTCTTTTCACCCAGTAGATGCTATAAGCTAGTCATCTCACCCTAAGTGACTCACTTGCCTCTTTTACTCAATGGAAAGAATCAGCTACATCAAAATATCTCACATCTTTGCAATGAAATGAAACACACTTCGGAAGTGCCTATTTCTCCCCATTCATTATAGAAGATCCTAGTCTAAAATACAGCTTGTCATAGCTAACCTGTTAATGCCTAACTTGGGCAGAATCCTTTATCCTTACTTCCAAGTTCATAATTTTGTCACTGAAGCTTCTCAGAAGACCTGAACCATGCAACCAAATTGCAGGAGTGTTTGTTAAAAAATACCAAAACCATCCAACAAGGAATTTAAAAGCACTTCCTTAGCTGGAGATAAGGCATGTCCTCCATTTGAACTGTTTGTTGAAACCTCTTCCTTAAGCTCCTGAAGTAGGCTTTGGCAAAGGATGTTCTTGAATCGCAGGAGCTGCACAATATTACTGCAAGAACATGTTACTGAAGTGAGAGAACTGAAAGAGAAGGGTAAAGAAAAAATGGAAATCTTACTGTGAGTTTGCTGTGGGTCAGTTCTTTAGATTCAAAAGAGATGTAGGGAACTTTTGTAGACTGGAAACTCACCCAATGAAAAGGAAAGACAAAATCATATCTTGCTTCTTAATAGCCCTTTAATAAGATTTGGAAAGAAAGTTCATCTGTAGTTCTTTTATTCGTTCAGTTTAGAGTGTTAACTGGCAAAGCATGTGAAGATAGGAAGCTCTATGAAATGATTCTGCACTCAAGAGAAGTTTTGGTCATGTGATGGCCTCCGGGATATTTTTAATTAATAAAATGAAGGATGCAATTTATCAGCTAAAGGTAGAGGTACTAAAGCTGCTTTCTAAATATGAAGTCTATATTGAGGAACAAATTAAGCAACTTGAAGTAGGCTAGTACATATTTTTGAAAAGGTAGAGGTATGAGAAGAATGAAAGTCACAGTACCTTTCTGAATGTATTCTGACAGTTAAAATTGCTAGACTAAGAAATCCAGGATTCCTTATTTGTTCACTGACTAAGCTTAAGATGTTCTTTTACTTGGGACTTATAAACCAATTTGCATATTGATTAATGGGTAGTGCATTTTCACGGTTGCTTTCTATAAATAAACAAAGTAGCATTAAAATATGGTAATAGCAGCACAGAAGTTTTACAATTACTTATTTTTCCGCATTTCCTATCTCTTGCAGTAATTGTACACTACATTGCTTAGTTATATAGACAATGACGTCTTTGTTTCTTCATTTTTTGAGAAGTCATCCTTGTATTTGATATTCCACCTGCACTGGAAGGTCGCCCTTCTAGCATTAACCACAGGAAGTTTTCCTACCTCTTTCATACCAAAGTTAGTTCTTCACCTTTTCCCAAGCAGAATATACTTTTAATGCTGCCAGAAACCAGCTGGGAGAGTGCCTTCACATTCAATTCAAAAAATGTAAGAACCTCGCTATAATCCACCATGACCCTGAAAAAAAAAAAGAAAAACCACAAAAAAAGCCCCAAAACAATAATTGACCAAAACCATAGAAAGCCATAATGTTTTTCAGAATTTTCGTATTTTAACTTCTGGATTGTTTGTCAAGAGACTGGCAAGTTCTACAGGGATTTCAATAGGCAGCTACTGCAAGCAAAAAATTAATTGAAAACCAAAGAATCAATCTTGTCAACTTTATTTATATTAAAAAGGAGTTGATATAGGTGATCTCTGTGCAGACTTATGAAATTCTACAATTTCCCTTGTTGTTTGTTATCTACTGCACAAATACTTTGCAGTTCATCTTCCCTGTCTTGCCAATGTTGTCAGTAATGTGTCAGTAATGAAGTCAACCAGAATTGAGAATTCAACAAAATTTTGGGAACAGAAGACTTAAGAATTTTTGCACAGAAATGCAATCCAGCATAAGTCTATTGGCAAGCTCTGCATGACATGGGTTGGGATGAAGTTTCATGCAGTGCTGAAGTATTACTTGTTTGGTGGATGGAAGCAGTGTCAATGCTGCTGTTTATCATCTCAGTCACTAAAAGAGTTTTGAAGGGTAACCCTAATCATAAAAGCATTGTTAATGTTTTGTGGCAAATCTGAAGTTGATGAAATGTTTGTTTACTTTACAGGACACACAAAGAATCTGTGTAAGTGGCTATCATTATCCCAAAGGGCTCAAGAGGTACAGCAATCGCAGGAAAGCAAGCAAATGGAGAATGCTAGATGAAAAAGGCAAAAGGCAGTGTCAGACTTCCTCCCGTATTTCCTACGCTTCCTTACACTTCTCCATTGCTTTCTTTTTTAAACCTCTTTTTCAGCTTTTCAGTGACATCTCCATACTCCTACCTAGGTAATTTCTACCAGTATTTACTTATTCCTTTGCTTTAGTCCTAGATCTTTGCTTTTAATGTGCCCTGTTGCAGTACAGACAATACAGATTGCTCACTTTTGGGAGAGGTCTTCAGGCATGACATCAGGCAGAATTTTTACTCTCTCTTTGAATGGCCTGTTTATGAAATGCATCACCTATAAAAGAGCTAAATAATATAACAATTGGTTTATTCAGAGGGGAAATAACTGGTTCATAGGCACTCCTCTGTGCCATTCAGAAAGCAGCTGTCAGACTAAATAAAAGTACATGATAAAACAAACTCATCTTTTTAATTGATTTTAATCTAGCTGCATCCTGCCATAAAATGCTTCCCACTGATGATGTGGCAAATAGTGTGAATGCAATTAGTTAGCAATTCAATGTGCCTTCCAGAAATGTCTCCAAACCTTCCTGGAAATAACTTTCTTCTGTAATAATGAACAAAAGTTTTTCTTTTGAGACATATGAAGCTACCAGGTTTTATGATCTCTTCAGATCTGTATTCTGAAAATTTGTTTGCTCTTTGTGAAATTAATGTAGAAGCTTTGGTGGGTGAGGCAATGGATGCTGGTTTTAAAGGGAAATAAATAATCATAGAAGATTGTAGCATATAGAAACTCTTTTGAAAACATTACTGAAGACAACATTTATACACCATGTTTTTAATCTTTCGCCAATCCTGGCAAATGGGTTATCCTGGAGAGTGCTCTGCAGAACTGTAATAACTAATTTCACATTATTGTGAATGTACAGTAATCCTGATTTAGAGATAGCCTTCTGTTTGTATTTCTAATTTCATAGTATTTTGTGATGGAAAAAGAACAATGTATTACAATTCCTTACTAAATAATCCTAACCTCAGGTGATCATCAGTCCATTAGTGTACCGTATGCCATACTTAAGTGATTCTGAAGCATCCTCACCAAGAGAAAGTCTTCACTGAACTTCTCTGCTTCTGATACTGCTAATTATCTCAAATTGATCACAGATTATTCTTTTGGCATTGGATTTCACGCTGGTTTTAAGCATCCTCAGCCACATGAAGTCCCTGCCCTCAGCTGCTGTGCACCTCTACAGTGTTTTTTAGCTCTGGATGACCCACTGCACATGTGGCTACATTCTGGAGGGCAAACAAGCACTTTCAAACATTTAGCAACAAAACTAAGATCAAAAGACCAGAAACTACAACTGAGAAGAGCAATGAGATAAGTCGAGAGTGACTGCCACTGGTTTGCTTCCTTCTGTTTATCCAACCTACCACCTTCCTTTCTACAGTGCAGATACCCTTGTCATCGCTGATGACATGGTGAGCAACAGCTTTTGGTTTCCAAGCTGGTGCATCTGGAGTTAGATTGTTGGATGATTATCATTACTCGTGTTCCTTTTTTTTCACCCAAGTCACTTTGGCTAATGGGAGTTGTATTGAAGCATGAAGGCAAGACTGTCATTCCCCTGTTCTCAGTAGGAGGTAGGCTCCTCCCAAGCTCTTACTGAAGGGTCAAGGGAAATTGTTTCCTTTGGATTTTTAATTTTACTGTGATTGTCTGAGGTACTAGTGGCTAATGAAATGGCTCTACAAATTGTGCAGAAATGAGTAGAAATCAAGCACCCAGTTCTTCTCAATGTGTGTAAAGATTATGCCCAGTTTTACAGCTGGCTCCCATCAGTTTCTAACAGAGCATCACCAGGCTGCAGCTGTTTCCCCTGGCAGGCAAGACCCAGGTAAGACATTTTGGGCTGGTGCAGGAGCTTGACTTCTGGTTACCTCATTGCTTTTGTGCTGGATTGAGGTACCTGCCTTGTTGTTGACTGTGTCTCAGGGGCAGCCTGGCTCTAGAAGTAACCCCACTGTGTATGTGTTTATGCCTCACTCTTTGGTGTACTTGCAAGTCTGCTTGGTTAATAAGCTTACCTCACCTGCAGACAATTTCTTCCCTGCTTTCATCAGGGGGAAATACACCTTGGTTATTGCTCCATCTCAGTTGGTTTGCACTGTGGCATTTGACTCTACTGCAACAAGGTTTGAAACTTTTGCTGGAAAACTCTTGAGACTTTTTTCATCAATGAGTTTTTACAGCAAAGTCAATCTATTTCACTTTCCCAGTACCTACTATGATTTCTTGAGCCCCTGGTTTGCGGTACTTTTAAAATAATTTAATGTTGTTTTAATTCCAGTTGTGATTCTACATGTAAGAGAAGGTGAGACTTCCCTTGATTCTCTAAATTTATGGAGGAGAAATGAATGACCTTTAGTAATGTGGTAGTATTGCACATTTTTCCTTTACAAGAAGTTTCTTTGAAAGTAGCATTACAGGTGTAATATATTACTGTGACTAAGCATAATGAAATATCACTTTAAGAAAAATTATTTGTAGTTGTCACCTAATGATTTCTACCTTCAGTTTAAGTACTGTCTATGGAATAACATGAGATTATTTTTACCTGAAGGCTATTTCTATTAGATATATGAAAAAACCTACAATTTAGATAAACTAGCTTCTCTCTTTATTAATGATTTTTCCTTATAGGACTTTTGGCACTTTTACATTCTTTATATATGTATTGATTCATTTGACATCCTCTGGAAGTCAGAAACATTTAAAAATGTTGAAAGTGTCTGTTTACTGGAATGATTTTTTGAACTGTAGCAAGAATACAGTTCTCATACTAGAAAAAATTCTAATTATGAATCTAGTGAGGATTATGTTGCTAAGTGCTTCTGTCTCGTAAAAGGCAAGAAGTGGATAGCTACAGTATGATATCTTAACACCAATAGATTAGTGTAACTGACAGCTTTGTTTCTCTGAATTTTGATCTGTTGTTAAAAGCAATGAGATGCTTTGCATATTCTGTGTAATGCAGTATTCTTGAGTGGAAAAATGAAAATATGGAAATGGAAGATATTTGAGTCTAAAAGCATACATTTCCATTAGGTCAGCGAAGCTGCAGTGCAAAATTGACTATAGTGACTACATATAGAGTGCGTTTAAGAGCTCAAAAGAGCCAAATCTTACTGCCTTTTTTTTTCTTCTGAGATGGAAATAAAATCCCTTCACTAATTCATTTGGGTGTTTTATAGGGGTTTTTTTGAGTTTTTGGGTTGGTTTGGTGATACGGGGGAGGGTGGGTAGGCTAGTTTTTTTCCCCTGTAGCAATAAGTAATAGATGAAAAAGAGTACTAATTATTTTGTGAAACAGAGCTCCTCCCCTGTCTTGCATGGTACTTAGTGCCCGTTTAATGACATATTTTGTGTTACCTGCATGGACTAAGAATGTGAGGAAAGAAGATACAGTGTAAGATATGGTTTACATAAGAACTGTTCTTATTCTGCTAATTTTGTAAATTTACACAAATGAAAAACTTCACTTTCTGAGGACAAATGAAAGGATGGAAATGTTGGTTTTATGGGAGTAGCTGCTCTAGTTGAAGACAAATGTATTTGGTTTCTAGTAGATTCTAGCAATGTCTATTTATTTTAGATTTATTTGGCACATTAAAAAGCACCCATCCAAGGTTGGAAATGCCTTTGATATTTATTGAAAATAAAGCCGTAGTCTAAGCAATTGATTCTTTCCGTAATTGTACAGCCTAGCACTCAGCAAAGCATGTATAAAACTTTAAGTACACACTTAAGTGCTCTGATGGATAGGACAGCTTGGCTACTACATGGCACTGAGGAAGAATGAAATGGAAAGGTGATGTTCTCTTCTCTGAGTCAATCTTCCAGGGCAAAAAAACCAGAAATTGGACAAATTTTACTATGTGGATGTGGGACAAGCAGAGGCATTTGATTTCACCATCTCTCAGCACCAGAGAAACATGAAGAGGCATGTGGCAGGAACCCATCAGCCTGCAACACATCCTATGGCTGTTAAAACATCTGGTGAAAATGAAATCAGGCAGAGAAAGGAGAAGTGAAGACCTACTGTGCTCAATGAGAGCTTAGGAGCTGATCCCAATCAGGAAGTTGCAAATAATATCCTTACCCTTGCCTCAAGCATAGCTCAAATGCAGTGTTACAATATTCAAAGTTAGGAAAATGTGGATCATTTAAAGATTTTTTTTTTCTATTTTATTTATTAAGAAGAGACTGTGCACTCCAGTTAAATTGATGGATTACTGAGACCAGTTTTACTGCTTCCACAGCCTCTTTTCAAGTAGTCTTACTTAGAAGAATGGCCCACTTGGAGAAAAAAAAAAAGGGGGGGTTGGAGGGGGTTGAAATTTCCTGGTATGATTCTCTGTAGATCTTGCATATTCTTAGTGACCTACATAATTTTTTCTACCACTTCATGCCTTTATTATGTATATAAACACTGGGCTTTAGGGTTTTTTTCTGAAAAGGAAATGCTGCTAACAGAAGAATAAATGTACTGCTTCTGTTACAAGTGTCTTGTTGCAGCTGTCTGAGGGGATGAAGTGAACTATAGGATTTCCTTAATTATAATTTTAAAGGAGAAAAACGTAGGACTATTTTAAGTCACAGATTGAAACAGCGACTGTGAAGTGTAGAAAACTGGCAGCCACATGTTCACTTCATGTTTTAGATAATGAAGTTCACATCTTTGAATTCTCTCGCTAGTTTCTTAGTAATCACTAAGTAGAGAAATCTTATTTTGTGGGGAGAGAAATTGAGTAAGTTTTATGAAAAAATCTTTGGTTAGCAAAGTACCTGTCTTTCTGTTGTGTATTGAAGACAAAAAAAATGGTATCACCAGTAATAGCTATGAGGCTTGTCATCTGAAAAGTGAGGAATTCATAGGTGAACCTCACTCTCAAGGTAGTGAAGCCTTCCAGTGCTTGCTGTCCACACCAGTGTTGAATCCCAGGCTCTGACCGCTTTTAGTCTAGAACAGGTCAAGGCTGAAGCAGATAACTGAGCTATGCACATGATGTGTCGCAGTGACCCCAAGAATACAGATAAATATGCATCCGCGTAGGATACTGACATGTGGTTTGGTGGCTCTAACCAGTCAGTATAGAAAAACAGGTAGCTTTTCAATTAAAGAAGGAAAAAGAAAAACAGTCTCTAGGATTATGCTCTCACTTTATTAAATCACTTTTAGGTCACTGGATCCTACAGTGTAGCCATAGTACTCCTTGACAGAAAGCAACCGCTTTCATTTAGATACCTTTCTTGAAAGTGTGTTTTTAAAGTTTATCAGGTTTTCAAGAATATATTCAGGTTTAGCCCTTTCAAGGAAGAAGAAATGGTGCAGGCTGTCTTTGGTGTATAACCTCTTGCAAGTAAGCTGTGACCAAGAATATAAAGTGTCTGTCAGAGATCCTTAATTTTTTTTCCTGTGAGGATTTACTGGTGGCAGGCTACATTACAGTTCATCAGTTCCTATTGTATAATTCTACCTACCCTACATGCGTGCACAAACACAAAAGGATCTTGAAATTCCAGTGTGATACCTAGAAGTTCATTGAAATGGCAGTAACCGATACCTCTAAAATGATAGTGCTAGTAGTTCATGTTGGACTGTCACGTTGCCAGGAATGTTTTCTTAGGAGTGACCACAGAGACAAGAAATCAAACAATATATAACTTGTGCAATATTACTCTGTCACAGTAATACTAAGCTTCTTGAATGCAGTGCTGGCATATCTGCATATTGCCCTGCACTCTAACCATATTCAAACCTAAAGTCTCTAAACCCACTTTTTTTCTAGGATTATTTTGAGATTTTTCTGTAAACCTGCTTGAGGTTGATGTTCATATTCTTCTGCTTTTGTGTTTTTTTTTTCTCTTTTTTTTTTCTTTTTTTTCTCCAGAAGGTCTATACCACTGTGGCAGAAGTAATAAGTGAGGCCATGTAGTCATGTTAGAAAAGAAATATTACTAATTACTGAAAACAATAAAACATGAAACTAAAGGAGACTATCTTGCCTTTACTGCCCTCTCAGATCAAAGGAGTTTGATAAAGGACAGCTGTGGATAATTTTCAGGGTTGGTCATGATCTACTCATCCGAAAATGTAATATGCAAAAAGATTCAGGAAATGGGGTGAGGAGCCCACCAAGGATTCTATAGTTACAGAAAGATCTGAGTGAGAAACAATTATTCGGGTTTCCATAAAATGAAAGTACAGTAAAAATAATACTGTCCCAAACTGGAATAAAAGGTCAACATTTTTATGCCTTTTCACAAAATCAAACTGTTCTTGCTTTGAAATAAAATTAAATTATTCTATAATATTGTTTGACTGACTTTATCGGAAAACTCTGCCTCAGGTATTGATACCTTTGTTTTTAGAAAGACGAAGGGAACAGGTAACAACTCAAGCAAAGAATCTGAGATGCAGAGGAGTAAATATTGGATGCCAAGAAACAAATCCAGAAAATGAATCACAGAGACAAGAATTCTTGTACTAGAAATTTTATATCTCTTGGCTTTTTCAGTTTAATAGATATAGACAGGTATAGCTTCAATAGTATTGATGTTAATAAATGGCGACAGTTGTATTCTAGTATGTTGAAAGCCTGCAATTCATTTCCTTCCCCTCCCCAAATAAGATATTGACAGGAATGGAGAAAAAGAGTTTTTGAAATACCTTGAAATGTTGAGAAGACTCCAGGCACTGGACTTACATTATTCATTTCATGACATAAGCTGTATCCTATGTACACATTAAAACACAAAATAGAAATAACAGCTTAATGATTATGCAAGATAAGGACTAAATAGCATAGCAGAAGCTGCTGCAAAATGAGAAGTTGACTTTAGAAGTCTCATGCTAATGTCAATGCTTATTGCTACATGGGGTAGGTTAATACAAAATTATTTCTTAGCAGTGTTTCTGCTTGCTTTATTTTCCCCTTTTCCTTCATCAGTTTGTTTTTTTCTTCCAGTGGTGTGAAGTACTCTTGAAAAGCTGTATCACTTTCCTCTTGACATTATCTACTGTAGCTAGAAGTTCTTATGAGTGGGAAGTATACATGTTTTCATGGAGTCCCATTGTGTAGTGTTTAGGTGTAGAAGATGTATGCTAATCCCCCTCCTGCAAACTTAGCTCTTCAGACAGTAGTTTCTATAGGATAGTTAGATGCAAATATTCCAGAGAGGTGCCTGTGTGAAAAGAGGACAGTGGGATTATGCCACCCCATTATGTAGGTTTGGTAGTGACTCTATAGCTGCTACCGAATTTCCCACAAGTGTGCTTGTGAAAGGTGCAAAATGGGAAAGTAGCTGAGCTTAAGTAGAGGAAGAAGTTTATAATGAGCAGCATAAAAGTGATATGGATATTTTCCTTACTGTCTAACAACTTAATCTCTGCTGATTCTGATATATGTACTGTGGGACAGCAGAGCTGGTCAGAGCTTTCACAGAGATCTGCTCCTTCAAATTAGCAACTCAAAACCACTAAAGGCGAGTAACTTCTGAAACTGAGAAAATTCAAGATTTATTGCTTAAGATGGCTTAAAATAAAGGGTTTGACAGAAAATCTCTCTTACCCCTCCTTCACTCCCAGCCCACTGTGTTTGTTGAGTGGATCCTGTCCTGCTGTCATTCCAGCAACTTTCATCAGCTTTCTGAGTTGCAACAAATTTTACATTTGTCTCTTCTGAACCTCCATGAAAGTATCTTTTTTATCATCAGCTCTGAGGTTTGGCTTTGAGCCTGCCTGTTCCCTGCTTGTCTTAGGAGTCTCTTATTCTCTGCTTTTGCTGGAGGCTCTTAGCTTGCTGTGTTTCTCCATCCTTCTGTCTGCTCCATCCTGCAATCAAACACATCCACTCCAAGACAAGCATCCGCTCCCATCCTGGAGGCTCCACACCCGTTCTCAGCACAGCATATGTGGCATACATGCTGCAACTGGCAAATGCACAAACCAGACTGGATGCCTTTCATCAGCCTCCCATCACCCACCCAAGTGATGTTTTAACATGGCAACACCACAGGAGAGGTAGCTGTGCCATGAACTTGAGGAGCCTGGTGATACCCAGAATCAGAACTGTTATGAGGAAAAGACCTGTAAAAGTTGACTTATAGCCTGCTGTTGTGCCAGCAGCACAAGGAAGAGGTGGAGAGAGATAATAACAACAAGAAATTAAGAAGACAGATCTGAAGGTCTGTTTCCTTTCAAAATATATGGATACAGTATCAATTGTTTGTGTTAAAGGGTTTTGACTGTCATTCCCTGCAGATTTATTGAGTGTGAGAGACCAAGCCTCCTGTTGCAAGTAATGGTGAATGATGAATGACTGCTTCCAGGTAAATTCTTCCTCCCTCAGATGACAACAGGAAGGACCAGTATGTTATGTAGAGTCTGTCACTTGGTGATACGATTTTATTAAATAAACAGGATAGTTCACCTATCTTTTAAAGTGTAGCATATAATAAAATAAAAGAATAAAAAGAAAATGTTTCTCAGCTTGATTGCTGATTATCTAGCTCATTCACATTGATAAAAGCTTGGGAGGGAAAAAAAGCCCTGGAAAGCAGTAGAGCCTGCCATCACAGAATAAAGTATAGCATGATGAAAAAGAAATTTTGAGTGAAAAAATTTACAATTGACCAAAGCATAGCTGCCATCTGTCCTTCAAATAAATGAGAATGCAGCTGCTCAATGATGTTACATTAGACTAATGTACCAAGGACTACAAGACTAAATGATGACATCTGAGTCATTTGGCATATACGAAATAGACATTGAAATAAATCGCTGTCCCAGAGCAAATATCTCTTTGAAAATAAATGATCGTGGCTCAGCATTTATTCTTGAACAGTTCCTTCTCCCCACCTCTGTTCTGTAGTTGCAGTGCAAATTCTGTAGCCACACATGGGTGTATGTGCCTCATACAGGCTGTGTGAATTAAGCAGAGGCACATGATTCACTGAATGGCAAAGGGACTTAGTGACTTAGTCAAAACCAATACGAAAGTGAATGGGTCACTTTTAGCCATTTGACAGTTCTGGCTTTGTAAGTAGGTCACAGCATTGGAATATTAATGTATTACAGAGCACTTAATTACATGCAACAGCAAGACTGTATGGCAAGGATTTTAGCTTTTAGATGTGCCTTGAGTTCTATAAGCAGACAAAAGCAGATGATTGATTTCCTTTCTTGTTTTCTTTCGTAAAGGAGCTAAAATAATTTTATCCAAAGCCTTTTTTATTTGGATGATTTCTTCTTTGACTGAAGATAACATTTTATAATGCTTAGTCTTAATGGTTAAGTGGAGGGTTTCTTGTTGAGTGTATACCTATATAGTTGGTTTTGCTGTTACATTGCTTTCTGAAAAGCAAATGGAAGGAATTTGGGAGAAAGAAGATGTCACAGAAGGAGCCTGACCTGGACTTCACTTAGAAACACAAAACTTGTGGAGAAGATAAAATTTGTGCTGTGAAAGATTTTGCTTTAAAATGCAAAGCGTTCTCCCACACCAATGCCACCAATGAAGAGCTTATTTCATAGAGGGTTCTGCTTTTAATTGTAGGGTGCTGCATCAAATTCCAGAAGATAAATGAACACGGAACAAATTTGTACCGGCTCTGTCAAAAACTAATCTGACATCAGCATTTTAGCTCTTGGACAAAGGGAGCTTTGAGATCCAGAGAAGATTACAAACGGACCTTTTCTTTCTGTTTAGTTCAAATGTTAAATTTCTAACAGCTCAAGCACTGTGTTGTTAATCAAAGACAAAAAAAAAAAGAAAAAAATAAAAAGGAAAGAAAAGAAGCTGATGTTTGCTTCTTTTCCAGAACGTGCACACATGCTGTTTTACTGAGACCTTTACAAGCTGCTGTTGGCTGGCCATCCACTCCTGAGGCTGTTTTATTATTGTTCACCCTTTCTGCAGAAAACAAAATACAGCAACTTACGCCATGACATTTTGTGACATTTCCAGATATAAACATCTGGGAAGTTTAGTGTGACAGTGACAGCAAAGCTGAAAATGATTTTCCAGTGCCACATACAGCCTGGGCATCTGCAGTCATTGCCTTTTCAGTTTATTTTCCTCTCCCTTCCTCCCTCCTTCTCCCACCCAAATGCTTAGTACAGCCCTTCTCTATTTTGGCCTTGAAGATAGAATAATATCCCACATTTATTTCAAAGCTGAGCGTTGAGCATTGTACATCAAGTGCATCACAAAGCGGTTCAAAGCAAAAGAGAAGTGTGTTCCAGCTAGTGAGAGGAAGTGCAGCTGCACAAGTTGGTCTAATTGCCGACTTTGGGTGGATTTGATCGTCAGATGTCTACTCTGCATAAAATGGAAGTTAAACAGCTTAAACATTAATTACTTCTATTATTGCATTTATATATTGAGATGAAAGGGGAAAAAAAACCCAACAACCCACACATCTTGGTTATTAAGCCAAAGGGAGAGAAAGGGAAAAAAAACCAACAACAAAAAATACCAAACAGTTGCTGCATTTAAAATGTAAAATGTCTGGATTGTGTGATGCAAGGTGCACTGGAGGAAGGTAACGCTTTTATAAATGACTCAAACTGTAACAGTAATATGTTTAGTTAACAAATGATGTAAAGCAAATAAAAGTATGCTGAAACTTCTGAGAAATGTTATCAAGATCCTGTTGAATTAAACTTTTATTGATAAAGTTTGGCATGGGTGACTGTAGAGAGTTATAGACAGCAAAAGACAGGGTGTGTGCCAGCTATGTGTGTTCATGTTGGATTTTAGCACTGCATCTAACAACCTGTCTAAAGGAGGAATTTTTGATGTTGTGAAATTATGATTTACTGCGACCTAATGGTGTGAGGCACAAACAGTCAACATGTTGTTATATCAAATTCACTTTCAATTTAAACTGTTTCTTTGTCTTTTCTTGTCTCTTAGACATCTACAGTAATTGTGTTATACAAGGAACAATCTCTCTGTTGCTTTGAGAGTCAATACTGAGTGGCACTAGAGAAAACAAAAATTGCATAACATCTCTAGTGTCTTGTAGCATTTGCAACCACAAGACCATATGAAAGCCTCAAAAAATTGTAGCAACCAGGACTTAAAATTACATCATTTCAAAGATAACCTCAAAGACTAATTCCTGAAGTAAATACCTCCCTATCGTAGAAAATATTAATATGAAAGATTGAGTATCTACCTTAAGTTTTATGCATTGAGAAACTCTACTTCAGTACAGGGTGACAGCAAAATAGTTTATCACAGAATCACAGAATGTTAGGAGTTGGAAGAGACCTCAAAAGATCATCTAGTTCAACCCCCCTACCAGAGGAGGATCACCTAGACTAGGTCAGGCAGGAACATGTCCAGGCGGGTTTTGAATGTCTCCAGAGAAGGAGACTGCACAACCTCTCTGGGCAGCCTGTTCTAGTGCTTCGTAACCCTTACAGTAACAAAGTTTTTCCTCATGTTCAGATTGAACCTCCTATGCTCCAGCTTGCTCCCATTTCCCCTTGTCCTGTCATTGGACATCAGAGAGAAGAGCCTGGCTCCTTCCTCCTGACACTCACCCTTTATAAATTTATAAACATTAATGAGGTCACCCCTCAGTCTCCTCTTTTCCAAGCTAAAGGGACCCAGCTCCCTCAGCTGCTCCTCATAAGGGAGATGCTCCACTCCTTCGATCATCCTTGTGGCTCTGCGCTGGACTCATTCCAGCAGTTCCCTGTCCTTCTTGAACTGAGGGGCCCAGAAATGAACACTATTCCAGATGCGGTCTCACCAGGGCAGAGTAGAGGGGAAGGAGAACCTCTCTCGACCTACTCACCACACCCCTTCTGATACACCCCAGGATGCCATTGGCCTTCTTGGCCACAAGAGCACACTGCTGGCTCACGGTCATCTTGCTGTCCACCAACACCCCCAGGTCCTTTTCTGCCTGGCAGCTTTCCAGCCACTCATTCCCAAGCCTGTAGCGCTGCATGGGGTTATTGGGACCGAAGTGCAGGACTCTGCACTTGGCCTTTTTGAAGCTCATACAGTTGGCCTCAGCCCATTGATTCAGCCTATCCAGATCCCTCTGCAGAGCCTTCCTACCTTCAGGCAGATCAACACTCCCTCCCAACTTAGTGTCATCTGCATATATAATCTATTCTATATATAATTATTTTTGTTTGGATTTACTGCGGTCAAACTCTGTCCTGTGTTTGGCTGTTCAGACACAACACCAATCTTACAGGATTTTGCCTGCAGTGAGCAGCCCTGTAATATTCAGAGTACTGCTTAAAAAAAAAAAAGGTGCAAATAGGAAGAAAGAGGTAAGGTACAAGAGGGAAGAAGTAATGTCTGTTAAGTGAGCATTTTGTTCATATACTCTAGGAAAATTTGTATTAATTTGTTCAGAATTGCTTTACTAGGAGAATGAATACAGCCATATCAAGTCCAGAACACTACTGTGTACCAGAATGGACAATATTTATAGACAGTGTCAACTTTGTGGATGGAAAATTATCTTCCTTGTCTTTATTATCAGAGATCTCCAAAACACAAGATTTTATCTTTCTTGAAAAATACTGCATTTCCCTGTCTCTTCTTATGAAAATCTTGCTAGTAATCTCATTTATTAGAATGTTCCCTGAAGGCAAATGCTAAAGGACTGTGGTAGCAAAGTGCATAAAGGCCATAACCTGTTTATTGAAAATAGAGCATTGGCAGATTGGGCCCACAGAGCAATTCCTCGCTCAGACCTGAGAAGCTCCTGAAGGACAGACAGGGCTGGAGGATGTTTTCTGTGTTGCCTTCTGGCAAGTGCTTGCCTGGCCACAGGGCAGCAATGACTTCCGATAGCAAGGTGATTTTCTACCTTCCCCTAGAAACACATATAATGAGTCACAGAGGACAGCTGAGTTTTTTAATCTGCCATTAGCCAGTGGTCATTTTAGCCTGAGACAGTTCTGACTGAAATGAAGTAATTTCCTTACACAGCTTAATATGTTAAAACAAAGGAGATGATTATTAAGTGGCCTGATGAATCAGATTCCATGAAATGTTTTCCCTTCATCTCTTTCTACCCCTTCCATCCACTTCCTTCCCCAGTTTTCTCTTCATTTGAAACTCACTCACCTTTCTTTTTCTTTTCAAGACCTTTGTCTTATTTTGCTTTGCCTCTTTTTATCCTGCTGA
>NW_010187207.1:0-14841 GCF_000695765.1 Mesitornis unicolor | reverse complement strand
AAGCAAATTGATAGGGCAAAGCCCAAATACAGTGTCAGCAACCTACAGAGAGGTTTCCTTAGAAGACAGCAGGCAGTATACTTGTATTTTCTGCTTCACAGTATGGGGATGCAGCAAATATGACCAGCTGTTCCATGGAGAGTTTTGGCACAGTGAAACCATTTTGTGCAATGATGTTTTGGCCTGGCCCCAAACTTTCTTTCTCCCAAACTCCCTTATGCAGTGTACTGGAGAGCTCAGTTGGCCAGGGGATGCAGCATCTCCCGTCTCCCCTTCCCCCCATCTTCTCTACAGTTTGAGACCCCTGTGGAGAAGAAATATTTTTTCTATTGCTTTCTGTTGCTTTTGGCCCTTGCATGTCAGTGTCAGCGAACACAAGGTTCTTTACGTCTCCTTCTTTGACTGGTGACTGGTTCACAATGTTGCATCATCTAAAACACCTACTCTGCATTTTTGGCTTGACTATATGACCCTCTGTTCACCCTGGCCTTAGCTTCATCTTCTTGTAGCAAGAACAGCAAATTCAGTCCTGTTCACTGCAGCTCTGTTTCTTCCTAGGCATTTCTCCTGAAATTTTAACCTTTGTGAACTGGCAATCACTTTACAACATATCTAGAGATGTTGCTGCTCTTATAGCATGTCTTTTCCCATCTGTATTCATGGATGGAATCTGTTCATAGAGGCTTTTTTTTATTATTTAAACTCTGAATTAGTTCTCAATTTGTTTCTCAGGTTTTTTTGTGAATGTTGCTATACAGATCTGGCTGACTTCCATGTGACTACTGTGTTGTAGTCTAACTGAGTACTAGTTTATGCATGTACATTAGTGAAAGTTTAAAAAATGCTAATAAATGATTCTTCTATCTCTTATGATCTCTGGATACTACCATAGCAATATGCAGGTATTATAGGTACCCATGGGTGACCAGGCTGCAATGCCGCTGGCACAGGCACTGTTTGAAATCACTTTATTTGCCTTGTAAGAAGTTGCCATCCTGGGATGGCAGTGCAGATGCTATACTGGCATTGAATCTGAAAGTAGGAAATTGAATGAAGTAGGAAATACCTCAAGCATTCTGATGATGGGATCCCAACTAATCTATCTCAAATGGACTATGGAAATTTGTTGGAGTCAACCAACATATAAAGCAATGTTAGAGGCTATTTTGGCATCTGCTGGTGCCTGAAACTGAGGACGTTTACTGGGGTTGTGACCCTTTTGCTACACCTTCAGGATGCTGGGCACAGAATTTTACATGACTGTAACCCTTGTGCTAGTTTTTTGTGCCCCACTTGTAAGAGAGACTCTTATAGACTTTTTGACTGATTCTCCCACCAACGCAAAAATAATAAAATCCATATGAAAACTTATAAAACTTATAAAACCCATATGAAAGCTTATAAAACTAAAAGGATTGCAAGTATGTATTAAGCTAGTTTTGTTAAGTAGCTTGAATGTGTTTGCAAAGAACTTAGCAAAATATATGATGTAGAAGAACACAGGAATATTACAAAAATCAAGGACAGTTAAAAAAAATCAACTTTGTGGTTTTTCAGACCATAGCACAAGTGACAACTGCTAGTTTTGGTTTGTGTACTTGTTCTGTCAACCCATCTATTAGGAGTTTGAGCTGTCTCACTGAGCCCCTGCCTGGGACCGCGCACACACTGTTACACACTTTGATTTTCCCTCTGACACAGTGCTAGCTTTCACCCTGAAGCTCAGTATTATTTTATGCCATGTGTTAATTTCTTGCATGAATGCCTTATTTACCTTCATTTAGAGTATGCTGCAGGTGGAAACAGAACGGTACTTACTGGCAATATTTTTGGTGGCTAAAACCTGAAGGACAGCTCAGGGTCTTGCATAGCTCCAGGGTATCACCACTGTGAAAGCAATTTGGAGGTGTGATTTGTCATTAAGGAGGACTGGTTTCTTAAATAGTGGTGCTTCATAGGACTAGCCACGAGTATGAAGTTTTGCAGTCTCTTTAAAGCAAGGAAATCAAACAATTTCTGGGCTCCATCCAAAAGCCACTCAAGTCAATCGGAATCTTTTCTGGCATTTCAGTCAGCGTTTAGTCAGGCCCTCAGAAACATTTATTTTTGCTTGAGAGTGTCTGGTAAGGACAGCTAAAATTAAAAATTTATGTAGTAACTGAGTAGGATTCTGTTACTAAATCGTTATTACTTATCAGTAGCTGTTGTGGCTACTTTTTTTCCCCATCTTGTAAGATACAGTATTTACTGCACATTGTTCTGTTTTATAAGCATTATAGAAGTTGTATCCATATGATTTATATCAGTGTTCCTGTAGCTCAGGTGCACTGACTTTGGTAGTTGTAGTTATAATGTGTATTCAAAAAGGGTAGCTAGATATGCATATACATTAAGACACTTTGACCCAGTGCCACAAGCTTTGTAGATCAGTTCAGTACTGTTCCATATAGAGGGATTATTACTTTTTGGCGTTTCTCATTGTTTTCCTTTGTTACCTGGGTAGGTTTTGGTTTTCAAAGAGGCCTTTAAGACACTTGCTCTGCATATATGACTTTTCTATCATCTTGGAGGTTTTGTATCTGTTTTGCTCTGCAGCCATTTGATCCTATATTAATAATCCTCCAACCAATGGAGCTGATATTTTCAGTGTAGTAGGGTGCACATTTCTTTGGTTAGTTTTAATGACTAAATATATGGCTAAATTCCCTAGGCTGTTTGGGCAATGTACACTTGGTTTTTATATTTTCCCTTTTTTTCTCCTTCACTCTACTCTTCAAACGCTAAAAAAACCTGCTTTTTGCTGTTTAAAAATGTATTCAGTAACAGAGGTTTCAATGCTTATGTTTGTGTTTGTTTATGTGTGTTTGCGGTATTGGATGATTGTCAGAAATAGATATGCACATGTATATAAGTCCATGTATACGTGTGTGTATGTATATATATAAAGCTTAAACCATGGTTGTGATAGACTAGAAAAGGAATGTAGCTAGATGTAAACTGTGTGTGTTTTTAAGCTTCTATGTCATGTGCTTCTGTTTGCTTCTCCCTCTAGGGAGGCAGAAACATGGTTTACGTTTGGCTCAAGGATCAATGCAGGGGCTGCTTAATTTGCAGCTACAAAAAATTCTTATTACCTTCGCATTTCAATAGCAAAAGTCCAGCAAAAGTAAAACCACAAGGAAATACCTTTAAAATTAAGCATATACAATAACAGTGCACTAATACATTTGAGCAGTACAGAACTGGCTGTCATAAGATACCATATGAGTCTAAAGTTTAGCACAATTTCTATGAACACTTAAACTTCAGGGCATAAACTTCTAAATTCAGATGTAAGAAGCAACTTTACTTATTGAAAGGTTATTCCATAATTTCCAATTTCATGGTTTCTTGCCCTTTCCTCTGAAGCATCTGATGCTGGTCACTGTCAGAAAGAGGGTATTGGACTAGATGAATTGGTCTGAACTGCTATGACGATGGCTGTATTTGTCGTTGTGAGGAAATGATAATTTCTGCTGCTATCTTACCAATAAAAGCACTTCTAACATGTAGGTGCTAGACTGAGAAACAATCTGTGATAACACACTTACACATTGTGATGATTTTAAAATGCACAACCTCAAAGTGTAAAATTGCAAACTTATCAGCCTGTTTTTATTGCAGAGAAATTAATTAATACCTTGTACCTTTTTTAAAAGAAACATGATCCAGTGTTCTGCTCAAGCTAATGAAAGTTCAGAGCTAGCAAATAACGTACAATACAGGATGTGTGTTGTATTTCAAATAAGAAACTTGTGACCTTTTCAGAAAAAATACCGCAAATCTTCTCCCAAATTTCAGACCTTTCTCGCAGTGATTTCTGGTCTATAACTTGGGCTTTTAGATGATACGATAATACAAATAATAAACTGTAATAACAACACTTGTAAACATGATCTTTTTATCCAATTGTTTACTCTTTTCCCAGTTTCAGTAGTAGTAGCAAAAATAATAGTCCTTTTAAAGCAGTGAGAGATAGATACATCAGAAAGAAGCAGGTATGCTTCATGGGAAACTTTTCTGCAATAGGTTACACAGAGGGCTTTGGCTATATTTTTGTACTTTCTTTTTCTGTAAAAACTTTCTCCACTAGGTGTCCCAAGTACAAGGAATGTAAGATTCATGTCTTCTAGTTTTAAACATTGACTTTTTTTCCCAAATCAAGCATTTGTTAGGATGTAGTCAGTGTTCATTTTGCTCACTGTTAAAGAATTTATTGTATTATAGGCTAAATACTTTTATAAAAAGGATATCAAAAGCTAAAAAGATGAGACTCAGGATACTTTTAGTAATCTTTTTCTTGATTACTGCACCATATTAATGTAAAATTGACCTCAAGGACATCACTGGGGCCTCTGTAAAAACTTAGCTGCAGGATGCCACAGAGTTCAAACAGATAGCTTTGAAGAATTTTGTTAGGGCTGTCCTTAAGACTTAGGAAAAAGAAAAATTCAATTATTGTCTCTAGAGCACAAGCTGATCCTTCTGGTAGCTTTGCATCAGACAGTTCTTAAAATTTCCAGAAATTTGTGAGCCAAATTGCTCCAAGTTCTACATAAAAATATGCACAGAACCTGTAAATAGTTTGACATGCTGCATACTTCTGTCCTGTGGAGAAAAACGCTTCCATTAATGAAGCCTCACTGGAACTTGCAAAAATATTTGGCAAAGACTTTGAATTGTCATTGTGGATTCAAAGGCAGCAGACAAAATATACATATATTTACTATGTGCCATTTGTGAGGGCAGAACAGACTGGTGCAGACTCCTGCTGAGAGGGAGCCAAGATGATCAGATCTGCTTGGTCATAAAAGTTATTCACTGGCAAGCTTACAGCTTAGAATGTCAAATTATTAGGTCCTTCTGGCATGTTATGATTTTCTTAATTATAATAAGTTTACAGATTTTGTTGATGAGGTCACCATGGGAGCATAGAAAAGAATTTAAATCCCTAATTGCTGAGGGACAGTTAGCAGCAAGAGCACCTTTACAAACAACTCTAGATGCTGCAGTTACCACGTTATAGTCAGTGGAAATATGTGTGGTAATGAGCCGCTCTCTTCTTGGCTCTGGAGTTCTGAGATCCCAGGAGCAGCGTAATCATCAGAGGAAGGTCTTCTGTTTGGATGATGGGAATTAGTTCTGCATTAGAAAGAGCAATGCCCTTCACACTTTGGAGGATTCTTTCGCTGTAATTTTTTTATTTCAATGTGAGTATGACTGCAGAAAAACAAAACAGAATTTTCTAATAACTGATCCATGTACTGGGTAGGAAAACAGAGAAAAAATTGTTCTTTGAGATGACAGAAGACCCTAGTGCCTAGGTATTATGAAATACTCTGTAACAGTCCTTCTGACAAGACTGTTCTGAGTTACCATTTTGCCATGCTTATGGATTTTAGTCACTTTTCTTTGCATTTTAAACTACCTTTTCTCATTCTTAGTATTGAGGTACTCAACAATGTGAACTGCAAAGTCAGAGAACATTGTAGGTTGCCTCATTCTTGTCTCCAGCTGTTTTATCTTCCCTTAGAATCCATTTTTGCCAGAATCTATTGCCAAAGGAAGTGAATCTTGTCTGTATTTTGCAACAGCGGAAGAAGTTCCTCATTAATAAGAAGGAAGAATTTTTATTCACACTATTTCATGATTCTCCCCATGAAGGAGAGCTTGAGAGTCCTTCCTACCTTCATTCCCCTGCTAACATCCTGAAAGATCTCCAACACTTCATTACATTCTCAGATGACAGTCAGAATTTGACAACACTTAGAGATTAACTTCCTGCATTTTTTTGGTCTAGCAGCACTTCAAACTTTGTCTATGCTAGATAACATTACCTGGAAATGTCATACAGGCACAGTTTGGACACATATCTAACACATATCTGTAGGGAAGATAGCATTTGATAGCATTTTTAGCAAGAACTAAAGACACAGTTAAGAAAACCAGGAATGACAGAAGTTCCAGGAGTTCTAGGAAAGACTGCATTAGTTCAAGAAATCCATTTAGGTATATTGACTAAAAAGATTCCATCTCTGGCTACTAAGTCCTGGAGGATGAGAATATTCATGGTCTTAGTCAAAAATACCTTTTTATTTTTCTTTACTTTGCTGGGATCTTTGTATCAGAATTTTTAAATTCCTAGATGTAGACAGCTTTTCCTACCTCTTTGAGAAGCATCTCACTCACTGGAACATTTGTTTAAAGTTGCATGGGCTATTAATTAATTCCATAATATGTACTCAATTTGTAACAGTAGTATTTTACAGTCTCTTTTCAGGGTGGCTTCAAATCCCCACAGCGTTTAGACCAAGTCACTAAATTTATATCATTAAGCAAGCATTAGAAACTCCGAATAAGAAAGAAAAGCTACTTGCTTATACAGCACCAAAAGTTCTTAGGCATTCATTATCTGTAACTTTGTAATAGTGCATACTATTCTGCAGCTGGCTGTCCTTTCCCTGTATTACAAAATATAACGAGGATTGTGTTCTGCAATGGAGAGAGACCTGTATGTAGCTTCACCTCTCCTCTTCCTGATAGAGATCACACTTCAACTTCTGCCAGCATATTCCCTAACTGACACTTTGAAGCCTGAGAATACTGCATGAAGCTACACAATCCCTGGGATGATGAACAGACATGTCAAAAAACTGTATTCAGCTTTTCTATTAATCACTGAATTCTATTTTGCCCTCAGCTCTGAGCGTTTGTGTGGTGCTTGCCAGCTCAGTTACTTTTGTTATTCATTTGAATGTATTTATACTTTGCTTGACTTTGAGAAAAGCGTGATTGTTTTCTCAGCCCTGGGAATCATTTATAGTTTCACATATAAAGGAGTAAGCATAGCTGATGATACGTAAATTAACTGCTCATTTTACTCCAAAGAAACCATCTTCAGATGAAATATAATTCTAAGTATTCTAATTCTGCTTAGTGCTCTGCTGCATTAGTTGGGGCAACTATATGGTGTAATCTTCAGTACTCGTCAGAAAGTCTGGGCAAGGAATGAACATTTTATGGCTTATCAATCAGTGGCTGCCAAAAGCCTTGCAAAGAAAAAGGAGTTTTGATTGGTTAATGTATGCGTATCTGGAGAATTCTAGCCCTCAGAACAGAATATATCATACTGCCTAAACAGATGAGCAAAATACTAGCTACCACATTAGGAGAAATCTGAAGCTGCACCATCTACTGTTTTTTAGAAAACCTTTACAGCTTTTCTTTTTAAATAGGCTATATAGAACCTCTCTGTGAAGAAGGGCTCTAAAGTACCCCTGTACAAATATGAGTCTGTGTCTGGCTAGGTCCTGTTTATAAAGTGACTTTCCCATCGTTAATAGCAAAGGTTAAATGTTTCCTTAAAGCCATTTGGCCCATGGAGCTAACTTGCCAAGCCATTTTCAGCAGCCAGCGCTGCACGTGTCCGGTTGTCGATGCTTAGGGGCTGGCTTTGCCGAGGCTGCCTTCACCCTTGCAGCAAAGCAGGATCTGGTTTCTTTGCATCCAAATAGAGCTACCTTATCAGCTTTGCTGTTATAATTTATAAGAAAAGCAATGTCAAACTGATAATGTGGGGAACAGCTGCACCAAGTGTCTGCACAGTGTGGCAGCAAAGGTACTTGTCCTACAAGCACCAACATGAACTGAGGTTAGAGCGGTCATGTGGATTGCGCCTATAACTGAAGGTGTTGAACCTTTTCCAAGAGGAGCTACCAGCTATTTTACTCTGCTTGATGGGTGAGGCAAGTGCTACACGTAGGAGATACATTTCTGCTTCTGGCTCCTTTATATGAAAGAGATGCTCAACTGGTCAGATTCAAGTGGTGTCCGCTATCTTCACCCCACCAAACAGACAAAAAGTAGTAAGGTTGCAAAAGAGAATTTGATCAATAAATCAAATCCAGTACATCCAATATCTGAACCTCTTCAAATATTTCTTAATAAAATATCCTTCTAAAGAAATGGCCATTTCAGGAGTGTTTTTCAACATAAAATGTTTTAGAAGATGAGCCTGGTGATTATAGCAGTCATTGTCAAGGGGTAAGGAACTCCAACTTATGTGTCAAGTACACTAGCCAGGATTTTTAAGAAATTAAGCCTTTGTATTAAATTTCAGCATAAAACAGAGTAAAAGCTATTACTCATACTCTAGTGATAGGTGATTTACTCTATGCAAATTAAGTATCACAGTGGAAAAACATTCAAATACTTTAAAGAAATTAATGAAAAGTTATGTCACCATAAATCATCATGTTACTGGTTCATTTCATCATTTTACTGTCTTATTCTGATGCATGTCAGGGCTTATAGGCATACCAGGAAGGCAAACTGAGAACTAAGTGTGGACACAGCTAATCAGGAGCTCCAGCCTCTGAGGACCGAACTGCTTGTTCCTATATTTTCCTTAAGAGGAAAGGACAGTGCACTTCAGTATCACATTCATAGTCTGGAAATGACCATCCAAGACAAGTGGGAAAAATACCTGCTTCTACAGGGATGTAAAGACAAGATCATTTGGAATAGAGTCAGCAGTGTATCAACTTTCAAGAGAGGTTCATATTTCACAAAGAATAGGGGAAGGAAGGATATGTGGAAAGCTGTAACCACGTTGAAAAGCTCTTTTGGAGCAATGCAGTTGTGTTAAAGGCATGGGTCTGATGTCTTAAGAAATCTAAAGCATGTGCATCTCTGCTTTCACAGTTCTGTTGCCTTAGATTGCACCTATCGCTTTCAATTGAAAATGCATGTTGGCAATTGTAAATCTGTATGTGAAATGCTAGTAAGGAAAGACAAAGTTGTAAAAACATAGTGCCATAAATGCACTGACTTGCCTCCAGTGTCCCATTTTCAGCAACAAAAGGAAATAAGTCTTACAACTGTACATAAAGCTCTGCTGTCATATATTGCTATTATTCCTGATTCATTAAACACTTTCTCGCTATAATCAAACTTGTGGGAAAATGGCCATAGAACAAATGGGGAAAAATAAAAGCACAACTCCTTGTGCATTATTATTGCTATTAATCAGCACTGTGGGACTTGTACAGTAGCATGATGTTTCCATAGCGTATCTTACATGTTCATCAGCAGTACTTCATCTATGTAAAGTTTTATAGACAGGATAGCAATGAGAGAAACCTGAAAAAAACCAGTACTTGTATGTAGGCAGGTATTTCAGCTGGGCCTCAGTTTTGTGCAAAAACAGATTCAATATTTGTTGGAACAAACCCCACATTGTGAAAACAAATGGGTGTGCATCCTTGGAGATGGCCAGAATTTTGTGTAGCCTAGCAACACCACTATTGTGGACCAGAACCACCAGGGCTTCTGTGATACTAAGCTGAGGAGCCCCCACGCTAACTACATGTCAAGCCCCAGCAGCAGCAGAGGAATAAGGGCGTCTCCTAGTCTGGGAGCTGGCAGATCTCTGTAATCTTAGCTCAAATTGTTATGAAAGCAAAGGGGTGAAGTCAAATATTTTAAGCTCTTCTGCTCTACATAGCTTGGAAAGTTCCACTTTGGGAATTGAAGACTGTAAGATTGCTAGAATTATAGAAACAACTCAGGTAAATGGTAATGTTCAATAAACACCGTTCTGTGCATGCTAGGGCTTTCCATATGCGAGATGTGGCTGAAGGACATTAATCAGGAGCAGAAACCAAAAGCAACATAAGATTGGCCAGGAGCACAAATCCTTTTTTTGCGGAAGTTATTTGTGCAGTGGTTGTTTTGATATCAGCAGATTAAGGGTCCAGAGAGAGACATCATTCTTGGAGTCAGTAAGCCCATAAATATAAATTGTAACCTTATGGCTCTTCACTTTGCCTATATAGCAGGAAGGACATCTGATTACAACAAGTGAAGAAAGTAAGAGATTAAAAAGCTTTTCTCCTACTTTGATTTAGGATTAATTTTGCTTGATTAGTTTTGCTGTGTCTTCACTCCATATTAGCCTAAGTAATTTGTGGTAGAGGCTGAAGGTATTAATTGACCTTTGCTCAGAACCAGCAGAGGTAATAACAGAGTTACTGTCTTGCTGCTGTGTGGCAGGTGAACTGATTGTGTGGAGGACTGTTGCTTGGAGTGTTTGGTACAGCTGTTAGCGCAGGTGTTTTGAGTGTCACCTGATAGATGGTTATAAAAGAGCTCGGTTGTTTTGTGTTTGGTTGTTTTGTTTCTTCTTTCTTCTACTGAGCTTGGAGAAGAGTAAAAGTAATGTAGGGAGGTATTAACATGTTCTCAGTTGTTCCGTGATTTAGTTTCATCCTCACAGAAACTAGACTGGTTGCCAGTCTGAACTCAAACAGGACTTGAATGCTGTACCATACTTCCAGGTGGTTGTGACTAAAAGCTCCAGCAAACTCAGGTTAGTGAGCCTTTCTGTGAGAATGAAAAGAGTGAGATTCTGCATGTATATAAGGCTAGCTTTGAAATGGTGGTAATGTGATCATATTATAAAGGATGTCCTGGTGGCCAAAGGTTTAAAAAAGTTGCAGGTGTTTATTCACCTCTGTTAAGGGTGAATGGTTTGTCTAGGTGGGTGGATTAAATTAAATTCCAATGTGAATTATTCTTCTGTCCCTTTCTGCAGCTTTCTCTTATTGTCTCAGGAGTCTTATTCAGAGTGTGTAGGAAGATGGCTGGAGTAAGATTGCTTTTTCTGTTTGTGTGTGGGAGGTTTACCACTGGATGTGGCTGTTTTATGAGTCTTTTCTGTGGTAGAATGTTGATGCATAGGAACAAAGAGAAGCTTGTTGAATCTTAAGGTAAACAGAGGATTGAAGACTTCAGTAGGTGTTATTTCCTGGTGCCATCTTGCCTATAATCTTGCAGGGCTGGTTTGCCACAGGGAGACTGTGTTAAAATAAATTCTGTCCTGGGGTGAGAAAACCAGGAAACTTGAATAATAACTGCTACTGAGGTTTTAGTTTGTCTTGGAAGTTATTTCATTTGTATTACTCCTTATTGACAAAGACTGTAGTTGAACTAGTACCTGATCTTTTGAGGCATGAAGACATAGTGACCCATAGGCTCTCTTGTATTAGGAAATGCTGGAATAGGTAACATAATGGTCCTCAGAGTTTCGATTGCAAGAACTTTGATCCTCAGTATAGTGGTAGGAAACGGATGTGTGGCAAGAAGTATCAATGCAGTATTATGTTCTTACATTGACTACTAAATCTCTATGCTATTAGACAACAAATAAAATAACAGAATCACAATAAATAAAATTATTAGTAGTCTATGCAAATAGGCAAGATTAAAGTTCCGTTCCTACTGAAACACGATATTTATGTAAGGTCATTACTTGAAGGTTTCTGTTTGATTTTTACCATAGACCTGATATACTTTGAGGTAAAGGTCTGCTTTCAAATAATTTGTTGCGTATTTAAAATAATAACACATTGGTGATTTAAGTAGTTAACTTGTTTTTTTGAAGCAGCATAACTATTGTAGTCAGAGTTTCTGTTGTGAGAAGTCAGACTAGGCTTTGGATAAGCATAGGCCAGATGTGCTTGGTGGCCCAAAGTATTTCTGTGTATAGAAAAATACTCAACAAATATCTCACCTGTTTTAGCATCTGCTAGTTTGGTGTGCTTTAACAGTACAATATGTTTTGTTGATGCTTCTACTATAAAATCTTTCTTGCTGTCCATGTGTATTTCCAAATATCCTGTTCATGATCTTTGTTTTCTCCAAGTGAGCTTGAAGGAAGGGCACAAGACCTTAGTTTCATCAGAAGCAATTTTGTTCTGGGTTATTAGCTGGTTATATCTTCAAGGCTGAGTGAATCATGGATCAGGCTTAATGGCAGGGAAGAGGAGAAACATATAGTTGGACCTAAGATTTCACTTGGGAGCAAGACGAGATCAATAAAGAATTCCAACTAGGGAATTCTAGTCTATGAAAGATGTGACCATGATGTCAGTTATTTGATGTAAGGTGATAAGATTTTTCATTTTTAAGAAATTGCCCAAAGGCTATTGTAATAAAAGCTCTTCTTTTAATAAGGAATCACTGGATGAAATTCCTTGGTGATTGTTCTTCAGTAAGTAACACTAGTTAATCACACTTAAAGCCTGTGAAGCCAGAGACGTTCATTCTTCCTTGGGTTAAAGCTAGTAAAAATATCCTTGCTGAGGATTTGGAAAGTGAGCGCTTGCGTACAGATTTATGATAGTTTTTAAACTGAGCAAAGAAATGGGAGCACTTCATTTTGAATTATCAAATTCTGTTGACCTAATATCTGCATTGCTGGTGGTCTAAAGATGATCTAAAGAAGTCTTCAGATGGAAAACAAGCTTTATGACAAAACTAGAAATGTTGGGAGGGAGGGGGAAGAAATGCTTCTGATCAGAATCTTCAAAACAATGGAATTCATTTATTTGGTGGCAGAAAAGATGAATAGGAAGTTGTTGACCCTGTATATGTAGTCACAGTGTTAATGCTCTCCATCAAGAAAAATGGATAATTTTTTTTTCCTGAATTAGCTCACTGATAAATGAGGTCTCTTAAGTGCAAGATAGTGTTAAATAAAAGATTTGTCAGCTGCTGAGAAGCTATGGAATAAAGGAAATGTGGGCAAGCATGGTTGGAAAGATGGTCTTGGTTAAGAACTTTGCTCTTTCTTTCTTGCTTAGCTTTGTGAAATAAAAGCAGAATAGAAATTTACAGTGTGATCTATGGTAAAATGGAGAGTGCTGTACTTTAAGAACTTCTTTGTGTATGCAAGAACACAAAATTAAAATGCTAAAAGGCTTCAATATAAGGTGGCTCATTTGCTAGTCAGTCACTCTAATGTAGCTCAGCTGAAATCAACTAGTGTAAATCAGTCTCCTGTGTTTACTTGTCAGATTGGGAGATGACTGCTTTTTTTTTTGTTTTGCTTTATGTATAATTGAAATGTTGCATTTTTTTCAAGAATGTTCTGATTACAGATGTATAACATTTTGTATGGCTCTGGAGTCAGTGTTCAATTTAAATGATGTATTATACCTAAGAAGCATTTAAGATTAAAAGGCTATATTTTGGGAAAGTAAATTACTATAGTGCTGTTTAAATCTGCAATGGTGTTTACAATAGAAAAGAAAATTTTTTTGAGTTTTTTATACTGCTGGAAACCAAAGCTTCAGAAGGCTTTATAGCAATACATGTTCTGAGGTAAAACTGTATTTTTATAGCTAAATTCCCAAAGTGAGAGATGCTTAGCTCTCCAAATTGGTATTGAAGCTAAAGAACTATAAGAGACAGGAAGAGTAAAGTGCTTGGAAAATAAGGATGATTAACAGAGCTACAATTCTTTGTATGTGTATAATCTTTAATCAGCCTTAGGATACATACACTTTATGGTATTATTCAACCCATAATCATATACATTAGTATTTATAATCTGACAATAATGAAAGATTAGCTGTAACTGAGAACCATTCATCTCAGTGGTGACTCCATTCAAATGAAAGGAAAAGCATCTACCCTTCTGTACCGGACCAAGCTTGATAGTGCAGGTGGTTTCCCTAATGCTGTGGGTGTTGCGGCTTTGTTTTCCATTTGATTGCTCTTTGCTCCAATTATTGTACTTTTCCATAATGATAAAGTGATTGCACTCATAAAGAGGAAAGCAGGTAACATTCTTACTTTTATTTATTTTTTTTTTTTTAGCATTTGCTTCCTGAGTGCTTTGGTGTGGGCTGGGCTGATGCATTTTCTGGTGGCTGAAATGAGAAAACTCTTGTGCTTTTTAGGGCTGATCAGAGATTCCAGAAATATCAAAGAACTGATACTCAAATGTATTTAGGAAGCCAGATCCTAGTTGATATAGTTACAAACACAAGCCCTTTTTGAAAATCTAGGCTTTGTGATTTGAGACTTCATCTTTCTCCTTTCATAAACACTGTAGGTGTGTCTGATGGAAGGGGGGAGAATAAAACCCTCCTTGAGATGGATGGGGGAATTGGTAGAATGGGCATCTCTCCAATAACAACATGGTGAATTGAAGAGACCCTCCTTCCGCAGGTGGATGTAGCATTATGGAGGTGGCAGCTGACAGGAGAAGAGAGCAGGAAAACAAAGCTGAGTGGTCTGATGCTTGACGTGAACTACATCTGCTGGAATTCTTTGCATCGTCTTGCTTCAACTCCCTCCTCCAGTCAATTGCTGAGGGAGAGGGAACCCGAAGCAAAGTAGCTCTCAGAATGAAAAATTTAGACCAGTGTAGACTGTCTCATTCGAATCAATGAAACTGCAAAACAAAACAGAAAAATCTAAAGCTTTCAGTGCTGCTGTATTTCCCCAATTATCTAAAGCTCCATCCTGTCTGGAGTTCCTACTTGCCTGCCTTGTCAAAGACAGTTAAGAAGAACAGGCAATCAAGAAGATTAATAGGAACATTAGTGTCTATATGATTAAGGGTTTGGGGACCTAGAAGTGTTTTCAGCCGTAGTGTTTCCATTTGCTTGAGCTATTTCTATTTACCAAACAATTAATTCTGTGCTGTTCTTGTTTCTTCTTAGAGAGAGGCTTGCACAAGAATGCCTGAATGGGATCTCCTGCAATCCAACTGTGCCAAACCCTGTCTGTCTTTATTATTAGGACAGAAATTGTTTACTGGAGGAGCCTAGATTAGGCATTGAAAGATCCAGTGGTCTGACTCATTCATTGCCTTCTTAGACTCAGATTAGCTGGACACTGTGCCAATATGTTTGGTCATTGTGAGGGTAGCCAAGAGTCTGAGGGATTTCTGAAGTGCCACAGGAAGGGTGTGTAGAATAATGCTGATGACACCAAGCTGGGAGGAGTGGC
>NW_010187206.1:0-1765 GCF_000695765.1 Mesitornis unicolor | reverse complement strand
CCCAAAGCATCCTTGCCTGGGATTTCTCTCCCCAATGCATCCCTGGCTGGGGTTTCTCAGCCCAAAGCATCCCTGGCTGGGATTTCTCACCCCAAAGCATCCCCGTGTGGGATTTCTCTGCCCAAAGCATCCCCCATGTGGGATTTTCCTGCCCAAAGCATCCCTGGCTGGGATTTCTCTGCCCAGTGCATCCCTGGCTGGGATTTCCCTGCCCAATGCATCCCTCATCCCTGGCTGGGATTTCTCACCCCAAAGCATCCCCGTGTGGGATTTCTCAGCCCAAAGCATCCCCATGTGGGATTTCTCTGCCCAAAGCATCCCTGGCTGGGATTTCTCAGCCCAAAGCATCCCCGGCTGGCATTTTTCAGCCCAAAGCATCCCCGTGTGGGATTTCTCAGCCCAAAGCATCCCCGTGTGGGCTTTCTCTGCCCAAAGCATCCCTGGCTGGGATTTCTCAGCCCAAAGCATCCCTGGGGATGTCCCTCT
The DNA here is from genome assembly GCF_000695765.1 of Mesitornis unicolor. Lineage (NCBI taxonomy): Eukaryota > Metazoa > Chordata > Aves > Mesitornithiformes > Mesitornithidae > Mesitornis > Mesitornis unicolor. Next base: position 1,279 of record NW_010187206.1, on the reverse strand, counting down.
GATCCCTTAGGGACAGCAGCTCCCCCCACCACACACCGCTGTATTGAAAACACCCTCCCGAAACACCCCAATATTTAATTTAAGGGACATTTTCGACACCCTGGCCCCTTTCCCATGTTGAAATCCTCCAAGCGTTGCTCGGTGCCGTTGGCTTTCATCCTCCTCCCGTGCTTGCTAAAGCCAGGCCATGGTTTAACCGCCCCCCTTGGCTTTTTCCTCTTCCTCCTTTCTCCACCACGTGGCTCTTGCGGAGACCAAGTTTTCCCCATCGCGCTGAAGAAAGCGGAGCTCGGCCTCGGGAAAGCGGCGCCGTCTTGTGCAAGCACCACCTCAGAGCCTGGATGGGGCCCGGGAGCCAAAAACCAGTGGGGTTTTTGGGTTTTCTGTTTGAATAAACGAAGCGGGATTCGTTAGCGGAGACCGCAGGCCGATTTGGAAAAGCAACGGGGAAGGATCCGCTCAGCCGCAGCCAACGGGCGGCAGGGGGAGGTGAGCGGGTCCTGGCACCGTTATTTCGCCACGGTGGAGATTTCGGGACCTTCGGCCCCAAAAAAGTCAAAGATGGGGATTGATTTCTCAAGTTCTTTTTTGGGGGGTGGGTGTGTTGGTGAATGAGACTTCAGCACCTGGAAATGCACCTCGGCGGGCGTCGCGTCCCGAAACGCTCTCGCACCTCTCTCCCCCAGATTGTCGTCGAAATGATGGCATCTCCCCCCCTCGTTGTCCCCTCCCCGAAAAAGAACTGCCTCAGATGGTGAGGAGGGGGATGCAGCCCACGCCGACCCCTCCCTCGTGGCACACCATGGGGGCCATGAACGTCCAGCGGTTGGTCTCGGGGTCGTACATCTCCACCGAGCTGAGGTTGGACTGTCCGTCGTAACCCCCCACCGCGTACAGGCGGCCACAGTTCGCCACCAGCGAGACGCGGCTGCGCCGGGTGTTCATGGGGACGATCAGGTACCACTGGTCCGCCATGGAGCTGTAGACCTCGGCGATGCTGAGGAAGCCGGAGCCGTCGTATCCCCCGCAGACGAACATTTTGCTGCCCAGGGAGGCGGCGCCGTGGCGGCAGCGCTTGTTGAGCATGCTGGAAACGGGGTGCCAGGAGGCCGTGTGGTGGTTGTAGTACTCCACCTGTGGGGGCAGAGAGAGGGTGGTGTTAGGGGACGCTCAGGGACACACGGATCACAGGGACCAGTCCAGTACACACACAGGAAATGTGGGTTTTGTTTCTTGACTTCATAAAATTGGATCCATGGGCAAGGCCAATGGGGTGAGG
>NW_010187205.1:0-10358 GCF_000695765.1 Mesitornis unicolor | reverse complement strand
TTCTTCTAAGCTGATTTTTGAGTGAAACCTGTGTGGCACTTTTAATGTTTAAAAAGCCATGAACTGCAGAATTTGGAGTAGGTCACTGACACTGCAGTATTGTGTCACGCTCTGTCCATGCCTGTTTTTATCATATCTTAAACTATATCCCCAGTGTGAGATGTCAGCTAGAAATACACTGCCAGGAAGGGTTTGAGTGTGGTATTTTGCTTCCATAATTAAGCTGTTGGGTTTTTTTTTTCCAAATCTGCTGTGGATGGCTTGGGGGGAGGGTTGGTTTGTAGCTACCATGGGGTACATGTGCATCATTTGCAGCTTACACCTGTGCACTCAGCCTATCCACGTTTGAGCTGCACCTCCACAGAGATGATCATTCTGATGGCTGTCCGAGACTTACGGCTTTGAGACACTTTCTGTAAACAAAAGGAAAACACAGCCAGTCTAGAATGGTCTGAGCTGGATGAAATAAAACAAAAGCATCATCAGCAGAAGAGTACTCTTAAAAATAATTTTGAATAGACTGAAGTGTTATCCCAGATTTATGGTGATTGTGCCCCTTGAAGCCCTTGCCAAGTTTATGCGCAGTTTGTGTGTGGTTTGTGAATGCTCGGCACAAAGTGACATCGAGAGGGGGTTTTTTCACATGCTCTGCTTCTCCTGCTAATTCAAGCTCCCTAGGGCTTCTCATAGAATAATTTCAGATACTGGTAGCTAATGTGTTCACTGCATAATGTCATCTTTGAGATTTTCTCCCCATTAAGTGTGTGATCGGTACGAGTTTTTGGGAAGGTCATTATCTTTATGTGTACATCTCAAACAGTTCCACTGCAGTGCTGTGATATTCAAGAACTGCCTAAGAGACAAACTGAACGACTGAAGGAAGAAGGGGCAAATCAAAGGGTCCAACTGATGCATACAATGCATAGGCCAGGATGAAACGAAAGATTACTTAAAGCACATCTGTTGGATTTGGAAATCTTTGACTCACGTCTTTGAATGACTGTAAAAGTGTTTCCCCCCACCCCAGAGGTATTATGCTAATTACCTTGCTTTTAAAAGTGAGACCTGGCTTAATTTGTCAAAATCCAAGCCTAAACTGTGCTCTTGCTGTGATGCCTGAGAGAAATCAAGCAATTAATGATGCTAAATTGAGCAGCATTTGGAGATAAGATGACATTACTCAGAGCCCATAAGCTGGACGGTAGCTAACCTGTTCTGCTATGTCGGCTTGTCATTAAGGACTTCATATTCATTCAAAAACGCTGCTCTGTCAAGAATCAGCTGGAGCAGATGTGAAAGTCAGCCCTAGCCCTGCTCAGCTGGTAGCAAAAGCACTGCAGGACTGAGCCAGGATTCAAATCCAGCTCTGTCTCATTAGCACAGAGTTCAGCTTGGCTTTCTGCTGCCAGGCTGCACATCAGTGGTCTCACACGTACATACATGCTCTCACTAGTTTTGGGCCAATTTCCGTTAAATTATTTACACAAAATAGAAATTTCCAAATAGAAAGACTAGGTCAGAAACTGGTGGAAAAAATACTAGTTGGGATGTTTAACCTGGATGGCCCAGGGAAAAGTGTTGGGCCCGACTCAGGCAGAGCAAAGGCTCGAGTTTGTGTTTTCCCTCTTCATCCTGAGCACACGGAGCAATGAGCAGGTGGAGCTTTCTCATCATTGGTGTTTTCCTTCTCCTCATACCCCTTAGCCTTGGCTTTTGCAGCTTGTTTCTGACCTCTTGTGAAGAGTAGGTTCTTTGAGGCAAAGGCTTTGCTTTACTCCCTCTTTATAGAGAGCCAGGTATGGTGAGACCCTGACCTCGAGCAGGACCTGTGGTGCAAATGAAGCACATTGGCCAAGTGTCTCATTGCCCTCTGGAATTTTATCACTTTTCTCCCTTCTGCTGCATATTTCAGATTTCGAGCCTTTAACAAGCCCGTTCTGCTGCTTCCTGCTCTCCAGGAATCTGAGACTTTTTTACCAGGACAGGATTATGAAGTCCAAGGTTTCATGGAATTGTTGATAAGGGGTAGCAATACTGGAGGCAGCTCAATACTTTCATAAAAATTGAAGTTTACAGGCCCTATTTTGCAGAGACAAATCTAGGAATTAAATCTCCTCAGTGGTTCAGGTAACAGCAGATTGAACTGGGGGAAAAAAACCAAAGCAAACAAGCAAATCTGAAGCTTCCTGATTTTTAACCCACATCACTAGTTTTGGCAGACTGGAATTGCTTTGCTCTAGGATAGGCTGTTAGTTTGAGCTTTCCTTTTGAAGGGCAAGAGTCAAAAGAGGCAAATGAGGTGGCCATCAGCAAGTGTCTTTAAAATGACATTCCAGTAGAGGAATGGAAAACAGCGGTGGGAGAAAGCGAGAAAGCACCGGTTGTATACAGCACAAGAGAGGGAAGGGTGAGAGATCAAAGTCTTCACAGTGAGGGAAAGGATTTCAGTAAGCTGAAAGAATAGGTTTTGAAATAAAAAAGAGGGCAAATTGCAGCACAGTCAAAATGAGATCAGTTGGAGTTAACAGCCTGGCACTCCTGTGCTGTCGATGAGGTTGCAGCTCTGCTGTGTTAGCTACGTCCCGTATTATGAATGTTGTCTTGTAAGGGTCAGTATTTTGTCCATTTAGACTGGCACTCATAAATGGCACAAGTTTCTAGTCACAGAAGTGTAAATTGCCTTAAATTAATTGCAACATTAATGTCATACCAACAGCCAAAACATCTCTTTTGCAATGTCATTGGAATGGGAAACGGATTGCGGTGCAAGTCTGCAGGGAACTGAAGTGATGCTGTTTGAATGTGACATTTTAGAGGGGGGAACAACTTTGTGCTAGTCTAAGGCTATTGATCATGGCATTTAAAGTGTGAAATTCCATGGAAAGCTATTCCAAAGAGAGTTGGTCTGTGGAGACCAGCAGCACTATATTATGTGAGATGTAACAGGAAAATGGTTTCAATGCAAGTCTGCAGGGAGAAGCAACAATGTCACTTTACATGGAAAAATTATTTCAGTGCAAGTCCACAGAGACCTGTAACAATACTGTTTGGGTGTGAGATTCTATGGGAAATTAATTTCAGTACCACTCTGTTAGGCTGAATAAGGTCATTAGATTGTGAGGAGAAAATTATTTGATGCGAAGAGGCCTCAAACAATGGCCACAGAACAGATCCACCTCAGGAAGCTTTCGTTGAGGCAGCAAAGATACCCAACCTTTCCTGTTCCTTGGGAGTGGAGGCTCAGCTTGGGCTCCCACAGGAATACAGCACATTTTTAGCACTTGGTAACCTCAGCAGGCCCCTGGGGTGGCTGAGGGGCAGGTAAAGGACTGGACATCGCCTGCTTTTTCTGCACCCCAGTCTCCATGATGGGGAGTGCATGGATCATTCAGATAATTCACACTTCCTTCTCTGAGCAGCTACCGATCTGTTTTGCTTTGCAAATCTCAGCGCAAGTCTCAGCACAAATCTCAGCACAATCCAGTCCAAACTGGGGGCATGGGAACAAGCATCATGTCAGGGAAATTGTTTTCTCTTGCTCACTTCCTCTAGGTACAGTTGCAGCAGGCCCAGCGGGGCACGCTTGATCCAGATGTGTTTCAACAGCTCATGCTGCGTTACACAAGTCTGTTACTCTGCCCGTGTCCAATATCATCACGGTTTAGGGAAATGTGAGCTCAAGCCATGCTGGCTGTCTACAAACCTTGGGATTTCAACAGCTTACAAGGTACTTGAAGTTTGCATTCAAAGCTACATTTCACAGTTCCAGCCAAACTATCTCAGCACCAGGGTGCACCAAAACAAGATTCCCATTTTAAGAAGAGAAGGACAATTTCCAGGCAAGTGATTCACCTTGAGTCCTGTAAGTACAAATTCTTGGAAAATAGCATTAAGTAACGCCTTTAGCAGATGAGGTTATGATGAACATTCTTACTTGTTTCCTATGTATCATGTAGATAGAAATAGCTTTTAACTGCCACGGTCATCAGCATCCAAGAGATACCAGAGATAGGTGGGAACAGGCGGTGTGAATGAGTGCCCTGATTCAGTTACAGGTTTTGTGAATATGCTCTTAAAGCCACATTTTATATAATTTATCAGCAATACTTTCCGTAATATGACTACAAAGAGCTGTTTGAAAATTCAGTGGTGCTTGGTGTATCAATGTGAAGGCAATAGCTACCGGTTGGTCTCTGACTGAAGCAGTCTCCTTCATGGCAGTCCATTTGTTCATTCCAGAGTGAGACCTAAATGACTTCTCATTTCTCATTAATTTCTGTATAAAATTAACCCTATTCTGGACAAATGTAATGTCCTTCTATGTGTTCACAGCAAAACTAAAGAATCATTGTGCAGAGAGTCCAGAGCGAGCTATTTGTCTGAAAGGAAGGAATCAGCATCTCTGACACAAATCATCCCTCGCCTCGTGTCTGCGTCACAACCTGTGTCTCACATTTCTCTTGTGGCTCGAGAAGACGCGTGCTGCAAAGCCTAGAGGCAGGTCCAACTTCAGAAGGATGTTCAGATGCAAAAATCCATGTGTGTCCATCTCTAGTTCTCAATATACGTGAAATTGGAGGAAGGCACTGTGCAGTAGTTCGTTTTTTCTGTAGCAATCAGCAGGAGCAGTAAATCATCCCAAGAAGTGTGTAGTCATGGCAAATGACTCAGTTCTTTCGACTAATAAAACCAGAGGCTTCAGTTCCTGTCGTACAGGATAGCTGATTGATTTACATTATAACAGCTTCTCTTTCAGGCTTCCCACTATTTGTGTGCGAATAGATTTGGAATGGGAACTGATGAAACCTGAAGATAGGGACCAGATTGTGATCTTAATTGCTTCTGAGAACCGATCTTTGCAGATTTTCTTGATTGTAAAGGCAGAAAAGCCAATTTAGAAAGTCTTGTAACAATTTGGTGGAATTTTTGTATCGTTGCTTGAATTAATCATCTGCCTAGCATTAATCTTGATCCTTTGGAGGAAATGGACAGCCTGTGTCCCGTCGTTTTCCAGCAGAGCTCCCTGGGCTTTCAAACTTTCTCTTAAAAGGGCAGAGGAAACCTTATCTGTGGCATTTCATCGCAGCCGTGTTGGCAAAGTGTCTTTGGGATGTTCACAGCATAGTTGGAAGCAACATAAAAGCAGAGCCCCTTGTTATTATTATGGATGCCTTGGTTTTAGATGTGTTCTCCCAAAATCTTGGAGCAGCAGCAGCTTATTCTTGCTTTGATCAGCTTGGAGCTGATTGTAGCTTCTTGTCTACGGGAAAGCAGCATCAAATCTGCTTTCTCTGGGGATGTATTTGGTGGATACTGCATGTGAGATCCCTGGGAGGTTTTCCTCCCGTGTTCTCTGGGCCTCATTTACGCAAAGGGCCATTCTACACAGAGAAACTACACGGATTTAACAAAATTATTTCCCAAATCCCTACTGTGGATTGGTACATCTCCGTTACATGGACGTACTTACACTCATTTAGCTGAACTGAGTGACAGACCGGGTACGGACAGCAGAAGCTCACTGAAAGAGCAATGCTACATAAAACAATAATCAGCTCTGTCTCTTTGTCCAGCGGCTGGGACTGTAATTCACATTCTCAGCCTGGCACATCCTCATCCCAAACCTCTCTGCGTTTAATGGAGTCACTCTGAATTTGCATTTGAAGAAGGGCAGTAAGAGAATTTATTTCCTTTAGAATCCCTGATTCTCTGTGGCTTGATTTCTCAGTATTTGCAGTGCATTAATATTAATCTCCTCTCTTAAATTGTTTATTGCTCTTTATTTTAACACCTAGTTAGCCCATCACGTTACAACGCAGTATATTGGGAAACAGTTTATGCAACCTTCTGTTACTACTGAGAAAAGCAAATGAAGCATCAATTATACTTATTAGTCAATCAACCTAAGCTTTAGCAAGGTAATTTAAAATAAACATGGGGTAAACCTTTCTGTGGAGTGCTTTAGCTGTGGATCAAGGTGCCTAGGGAAACAGGAGATCAGAGATTGAGTAGGCACCTACATTTCAGGGAATATTGGGAGATCAAGAAATTAGTTGTGCTGTGCATGATTTAAGTGCTTTGGATAAGATATCCAGCTAATATTCCATTTCAGCTTAAATGACCTTATGCCCATTCCTCTGTACATTCAGATATCCTTGGGTTCACAGAAGGGAATGAGCGTACACAGGGGAACAGCAGAAATTACCGGATCTTCTCAGTGCTGGAAATGTCCCCTTTCTCTTTCCCCAAAATACACAAATCAGAGCAATGAGAGATCTACACTTTGATGTTCATTCACATCTATACAGTCTAGAGCACACACACAAATCCAGTAATCCTTTGTGCCTCTGAAGCACAGATTCCCTCTCATTTCCCAGCGGTAGAACAAAGAATCTCGATGGGTGTCAGGGACCCATCAGGATGGACCCTACAGATCCGACTTCTGCTCTTCACTGAATACCCCACGCAGGCCGTCACACTGAGAGCACATGCAACCATTTCTTCCCTTTAAAAAGCCAGCGTTATTTTATTATTTCAGAGTCTTACATAACTGTGTGGTGAAAACGAGAGCACAGACCCGGGCCACAGAACATTCCAGCAATTCTCATTGCAAGAGAAACATAAACTTCAGCATCCATCAAACAATTCTCCTTCCAAATGAATAGTGAACATACAAACCCACCATCCCAGCTTGAGTTCCTTTGCAAAAGAAAGCCCTCTGGAGTTATTAAAAATAAGAATAAAGTAATCCAGGCTCCCAACAGACAGCATTTGAACATCATGTCAAGTTCCTATGAAGTAGCGCAGCAACACCTCCTTTTACTAATTTCCCTAAATCCCCAGTGGCTTCCCAGTGCCACAAATTAAGCTCACATTCCTTTCTGCAAACCTAGCAAGCATTGCAGTCCCCTGTGTGCCGCTCTTTGAGGTCGGATGCTTCGGGTTGTCTGGTGGTTACTCATGCCTCTCACCGCGACGCCAAATATTTCCTCTGCCCCATCATTTCCCCCCACCCCCCAGCCAGTTACAAATGACTGTTCCTCTGCAGGGTGTCGTGGAGAATGGCTTTGTGGGGACGTTGTGGGGCCAGTGACAGCATCGGATGCGTGTTGAGTGGTCTCACAGAGAGTGAGCAACCTTCTGCCTCCCTAATTGGATCTTCAAACCCAGCCCCAGGTCTGTGCTATGCCCAGTGCAGATGGGGCCACATGTGTGCAGTTTCTCTTTGTGTCTGTAATCCCAGTTTTACCTTCTCTCTGTGTTCAGGACTCCCTCTTTATTTTGTTGCTGTCTTCTTCTCTGCACGTTCCTCATCGACTCCTTCCCATTCCTTCCTTCATTGAAAAACACCAAACTGCTTGGCTCATGGAAATCCACCACATGGCTGCTCAACGGGTCAAAGGCAAGTCTCTTTAGGGGATAAAAATAAAGGATACCTGACATTCCTCACCTCTGAGAGCCACCAACTGCCAGGTGGAGCAGGAGCTCAGTCCTGGCAGCAGGTGGATTCCGAGGTGGCTTTTGGGGAGCGTAAAGCAACTTCTTGGTGGGAAAGTCTGTCCTGGGGGATGCTAGGGAGGACTAAAGGTCAGTCAGCCTTTTGATTGTCCTAATTAGGGACCTTGTGACCTTTGATTTCGCTTGCCACAATAAGAGAACAGCAGCAGCGCTGAGATTCACTGAGAGAGCAGCACACTTAGAGGTGGGTCCACCAGCATCCATTTTTTGGTCAGCCTGGGGAGTAACGTGTAGTGGTGAGGGCCAGGGTCTGGCAGTGCTTCCCATTGGGTTCTGCTCAACCACCTCCACCAAGGTCTTCTGCAGAAGCATTTTACCTTACTATACTTCATTTTTTTCCACACTTGTCTTCGTGAAAATTAAAAGAAATAAATTTGTCCCCCCCTTGTGAAGCATTGTCATGGCATTGGGTGAAAGACACAGTATTAGCATCAAGTGTTATGGTCATTACTATGCATTCAGTGAGCACATTCAAGGGAAGTTTGTTTGAAGGAGCACCGCTTTGCCTGATTAAACAGTCACCCATGAATGAAGCCATCCGGAGATGGATCTTTGGCCCGGTGCCGTGGTCATCAAAGGTCACAGCAAAGGCAAGCAAGACTCCTCTTTCCCCATGCTAAGGTATGGCATGGCAGTAAATACTTATTAAAAATCAGCATTCCACTCACAGGCAGGTGGCAAATGTATGTAAGAAACTCAGCTTCCAGAACAGCGTGGTTTTAAAAAACCCTTGGTGATAGGAAAAATATTTCAAGTGGGAGGAAAAGAGATCAGCAGAAAATGTTACAGACATCAGCACACTTCAGGTTGGTGGTGACACAGTTGTAGCTGAAACTGCAGGCACAGAAGGAGTTTGCTCCTGTTTTTGTAGGAAAGCAATTTGCAAGTGAGAGGAAGAATGTCCGTACGTGATTTCCCTTTCCTTATCTCTCAAAAGGTATGGGTTTTTACCACTCTTAATTCTTTTTTTCCATCTGAGATCTTCTGCAGTGTCTGGAGAGCATTGCGGGAGCAGTTCTGATGAACCACTGGTGAAGTGGAGTCATGGTAGAGACAGAGCCGTGCAGAGAAGCAGGGCCAAACCTTTCAGAAGCTGTTAGGAAAGCAGATCGATGCCTCTACTTTACTGCGAGGATTTGCCTTATGAGCACTTTGTGTGCTGTGTACCTGCCAGTAATCCATGGAAGGACAATTTTGGAGAGTATGCCCTGAGCCCAGGCTGGGTTAGGGAACACAGGGACTGCACCCTCACAGTGCCAGCAGCTGTGACTGCTTTAGTGGGGTGCAGTAATTCACGTCTTTCTCCCCAGCACCAGTGGGAACTGTCACTGGGAGACGCTTCTAGACAAAGCCTGGCCCTTTCTGGATGTTGGGTGGCAGCAATAAACCTTTGCCATCCCTCTGAGGGATCCCACAGGCTCACCACACTTCCACCACTCAGATGTCTGCTTTGTCAGCAATAGCTGTCACTTCATCCCTCTCTGACCCTCTGGGGACTTCAATGCAGTCATTCTACAAGTGCATTAGCAGCAAAGGGTGTCTGCGTGTCTCCTCCTCCGCTCTAGACACAGGGCAGGACGTACTTTCATCCTATAGCCCCAAAGCTGATTTGCCGTGTGAAGCAGCTCCAGTTAGATTTCTTTCTTGGCCAGATTCCCTGGCCTGGCTTAGGTGCCCAGAATGTGTATCACGGGCTCAGCAGATCCCACCCAGGCAGTGATTTATCTGACAGTTGTACTTATCCATGGGGACAGCCCAGGCAGCACAGAATGTTCAAGAGGAGGTGGGACCGATGGGTGCCACCAGTGCCGGGCTGAACTCCCTGTCCCCAATGAGCCCCCTTCCTCTGCTGCTCTTCTGGAAAGGAGAGAAAGGAGGTGGCTGCCGTCCCAGTCCAGCTGATCCCAGGAGGGGTTGTTACAGGCAGATCCGCACTCAATAGGCTCCCTCCAGCAGCGTAAATGATGTGTTTGGAGAAAAAGGGGAGGAAAAATTTATGCATGCACGTGCCTGAAAATGTGGCTTTCGGTGTAGATGTGTCCATCACCAACACGCCCGTCTGTCTGCAGGCCCATGGTGCAGGCCCTTGGCATTAACAGGAGTTTTGTGGTGCTTGAAGGATATAGAAGATGTTCTTCGTGATCCCTCAGGGCTTTCTCTGAGCTACGCAATCAGTTATAGAGATATTGCATCCTGGAAAACTGAATGGAAATCAGCGCTCTGGAAATGCTCTGGCACAGAAATAGGAATACTGAGCTGAAACAAAATACCCGGTTTCGGCCTCAGGTGCACAGCTGCAGCTTCTGTTGGGGTCCGTAGTTACTCACAGATGTCTCAGGACAAAAGTAGGGGTTTTAACATCTGTCCCCACTAATACCAGGGTCACTCTGCAGCAGAATTTCTCTCAGTCGTAGCCGTGCACTCCAGCCTGTTTAACGGCACCCCAGGAGCTCTGCGTGTGTTCCTCCAGGATCCACGATGTGATGTGTGAGTTCGCTTTTGCCTCTCCAAGCAGATCCGGAGAGATTTCTGTATTCTGACTAACTTGCAGAAGTCCAGGAGAGTTTGCTTCTTGATGCTAAACCGCTTTGCTAAAAGATCTGCCCATCAGAAGCATATTTTGTGCTGCACGCTCGGTCTGAACATGTGACGTTAGAACTGGCGGGCATCCCAATAAATTGGGAGAGTTTTGATTTCGACTGATTTGTCCCCTGTTCCTGGTAAAGCCTAAACATCTGAATTTGTCGCGCACTGCACCTGACAGCCTCCACAGGGCACAATTTCGCTTCAGGACTCTGAGAAGCTGAGACTTGGTCTCAACAAGCCCAGTTTGAATTGTT
>NW_010187204.1:0-3911 GCF_000695765.1 Mesitornis unicolor | reverse complement strand
AATATAAAAATATTTATATTTACTTTTATTTTCAGTTTCGCTTTGTACTTTCATATGTGATGAACCAAATTTGCATAACCTCTTCTATCAAAAACTATTTTTCAACTTTACTGCTGAAAATCAGAAACAGACAAGAGGAGCGTCTTTGTAATGATAGCATACTTTGCATGCAAACTTGTGGTTGGTGTTCAGGCAGTGCACAAAACCAGTTAGATGGAAGTATTTCTCATTTCAAATCAGACAATATTAAATTCTCACCAATGTGAAGTTGTATCCTCTAGTTTCTAAACCAGTATGAAGCCTTACCTATAGCTCATAGCTATAACTCTGTTTGTCTTACACATGCAATGGCACCTTTTGTTATTCTGAGAACTTTGGATGAGGTGTTACATTTAGTTCATTAGAAATTCTGATATACAGGCAGAATAAAAAGAAAAAAAAAGAACAACAACAAAAACAGAAATATGACAAGCTATAATAATTCTTGATGGTATATTGTATACTTTCATTCTTCTAAATGGAAGAATGTTCTAAATCCATAGGAATTGTTCTAAATCCATAACCAGCAAATAATTTATCAATCTAACAGAAACATTTACTGTTACTCCTGGCTAACATAAGCAGACAATCCCAGTCCTCATCACTCATCAGGATTGCCTGATCCTTTCAAAGTGAAGCCTGAACAAGTGTACGACCTTTTCAGTTTATTGTAAGGCTGGGAGAATAAGCATAGGTGGATAATAGGGTGATCCTGCAGATTGTCAATTTTTAGTCTTTTCTCCATTAAATTAATTTTTAAAGCTATTTAAATATTTTAATATAAGTTTAGCTGACTCATACTTTCTTCAGTATCTATTTTTATCAATTTTAATGAAAGCATTACAGTGTTCAGACTTGAATAATCAAGGCTAACCTGATAAATGGCTCTAGAAAGTTCACTTATCATATTCAGAATTGAAAATGGAACGAATTAGGAAGAAAATTTCAGCCAAGCACCTTACAAGGAATAAATGCTTTTGTGGTTTGGATGGTTTCCTGGGTGTTTTTTAGGTCTTACTGTTTTATGCACTTTCTGTCTCAGAATTTTAAATAGGCTTATGGATATGCATTAGACAAATACTTATTAGTAAGTACACATTGTTGCCTCTGTCTATCACAACTAACCTGCAGAATTGTAACAAAACTTGGAACAGCAATAAGAGGCCAAACCTCCTGACAACTTAAACACAGAAAAACAGAGGAAAATAAGTGAGTGAAGGTAATAAAAAAAAATAAAAATAAAACAATCAAGACTCAACTATTTCATGAATGGAACCACTTCAAAAACTCAAAAGACATCCTTAGGCTTCAAGATCATGGTTTTACTATTATTTTATCCCACTTCAGAGGTCAAGTATTCTAAGTGTGGGTAAACAACTCTAGTTAGACCAAGAGCTCATAGAAATAGTGAATTACTTTTTAGCATTAATACATTTTATATGCATAATAGAGCTTTATAGGCTGTAAAAATCATCAGCCCTTTACACATAGATTTTGCTCAATGAAGTCAAAGGAATGAGTTAATTTACAACATGACAGGATCACTTCTGGAACATTACTTTACAGTCCACAGAGCAAATTTTTAAAAAGTATTTAGGTGGATTTAATAACCTGAAAATTACAAAATACTCACAGAATATAGTACACATTCCAACAAAGTTAATACTCATGACTTTGTGATAGTGAGTGCTCCATTTCACTTTTTCTCAAGTCATAATAGAATTTGACCAGAGTATTTTACAGAAGAACCATACACATCGGATTCCTTGGGAGCTATCAGACTATCTTGAAGCTATTTCACCATCAGTGCTGTAACAAAAGATAGTCTGACAACTTAAGCTCCCTTAGAAGGTCTTCCTTGTTGTAATTATTCTAGTCATATTGCACCCGATCTTCCTCTTGCAAGCAAGTAGAATATGATATATTATTCAGATAGATAAAAAGAGCCTCTAGGCACATCTCTTCGGTCTTTGCAGTCCTTAGCAAAACAAAATTGGGTGCTGCTGATGGACTAACAATATATAAGTAAGACTGTTAATGACCACAGATGAATGAAATGAGAATCTGATTGTTATTATATGTTTCTGCAGCTGGTGTATAAGTCAGGTGTGCTACTTTCTCTCCTTAAGAGAAGTAAAAAGACTGCTGTCTACAGCTGGGTATGCTAGAAGTTTTGTACATAATGTTTCCCCAGATGGATTGAGTACTGATGTTTCTGCCACCATTTTAGAACCTGTTTCTGCAGATCTACTTATCTGTACCGTCTGCCTGTTGTTATAACTTTTTTTTCCTTTGACTGAAGTATGTTATTTTCTATAGCTTCAGCATTTACTGTTTCTGTGTCACTTGCCTATAGCTGTGGCAATTTTAATAGCTCTGTATCCCTCTGGTGTTTCCACCAAGCCACATTTTCAACAGACTTTGCTCACTTTCTTAAACAAATAAAAAACAATCTTTGGGATGTGGGGATTTTTTCTGTGTTAAAAGAAGGAGCACAGGTTTTCCCATGGCTTTTGTTTTCCCAAGATGTTTATGAAAACTAAAGCCAGTTAAACCTGTACAACTCACACCTTCAATCTCATCCCTCCATTTTACTTCTCTTTCTTTTAGATATTTGTCATAACTACAATACTAACTGTTAATAGTTGAAACTGTGAACTTTGTATTTACTAGATTTGTCTTAATTCCAAATAGGCTTGATTATAGCACTGTGGCACAAAAATCTATTTCTTTTCATCATATATCAGCTCTTGAAATGTGCCTTATGTTCAAGCTTCCTAAAAACTGCCTTTTGACAGAAATCACTTTAGAATATGCAAAATTCATGTCTCTTAAAAATCTGAGAAAGCAGCAGAGAAACATCCTTTGTGGTGGGAATCCTCCAGGAGTGAAATAAACAAGGTTACAACTTGGAAATAAGCCTTTCTCCCCTTACAGTGATTTGTAAGCTTTATAAAAATGTGTGAGATCTCATCCAATTCCTCTATCCTACACTAGTCAGCTTACTTGTTCCCATTTATATTCTAGGTCTTTTTTTTCTGTCACCAGTTTCAGTGAACTCAGTGCCAGAACGTTTATCACAATCTCATTGAGGGGGAGAATCAGAAGTTTCTCTATAAAACCAGTTTCTGGAAATTAGTCTAGAGAAGGAAAAAGAGGACTCTCAGTGTGCTCCAAATTTTTAAAATTTTCCTTTCATACATCCCTGATATTCTTTTTGACCTTACTGGAAACCTACTTTGTAGATTTCCAAAGCCTACAGGGGCTCCAAGGGCTTTTTGGTCTGATCCAGTTTGCTAAGTTATACATTCTCTAAACTATTAAAGATCAGTCTAACAGGATCCAATGTAGACATCTAGAAGTATTTTGGATAAAAATGCTTTCAGACACCGAACAAGCACATTCATACAGTAAATGGTGAGTGGTCTAGGAATGGTGTTAAATTTGCCCAAATGGACAGTAATCACCATAACAAATTTGTTTGGTATTTTGAGGTGACTATTATGTGCCTGGTGAATTAATCTTATCTTCAAAAAAAATCAGCATAAGTGAATCTTTCTGAATGTGTTCATGTTGGTAATGGGCAAACTGACATATTGTTTATCACTAGTCATTTAGAAAAATCATATCCACTTTCCATTATTGCTTGCTATTTGATAAAGTGGCTACTCAGCAGTCAAGGTTCTTAAAATTTAATCAACTCCACGAAGCTTTGCTATCAATTCTAAATTCTTATGCAAGTCTGTAAATGTTAATTTCTTCTACCACAGGTGTGTCATTACTGTGCTTTTGAGTTCAGTCTTTTATCTACTAAAGATTTAAACCATTCCAGAAGTTTACCTGTGGCTGCATGGAAGCCAGGCATAATTCTG
>NW_010187203.1:94048-96244 GCF_000695765.1 Mesitornis unicolor | reverse complement strand
AGTGCCTGCGGCGCTGTAAGCAGGGTCTGCCCGCCTTCCGCCAGGCCCAGCCCGGCCGCGATGTGCTCGAGGAGTTCCAGCGCCGAGAGCCCTACAAGTACCTGCAATTCGCCTACTTCAAGGTGAGATCCGGCCTTTCATCCCTCTTCCTATCTCTCTACCCTGCCTGCGGTTCCCTGCCCCGGCGTCGACTCCCCGCGATCTCCTCTGCTGCTGTGACACTCTCCAGCCCAGCCAAGTGTGCCTGTCGGCGACTCCTAGAGGTGTCGTGGCGGAGGGGGTCCTTAGTGGACCTGGCTGCCTCATAGACCCAGTGCCCGATGCTGTAAGAACCTCCTCTCGCTGTGACCTCTCACCTTGCCCTTCACAGTACTCCAGGATGTAGCTTCACTCCCCATCACCTCCTCCACGCTGCTTCAGCCATTGATTGCCAACCACTCCACCTCCATTTCTTCTCCCAGGCTGCCAACCCTGCACATCATCATCATCTCCCCAGCAAGTCTTTCAGCCCCTTCCTCCCACCCACTATGTGCAACTCACAGTGGGACAGACAGCTGTGGGTCTTGTCCTTCCCCCTGCTTGCCCACATCGTACTGTCCAGCTCACTCTTCACCAGTTTTCTCACAACTCATCCAGCACCACCCCTCCATTAGCCCCTCCAGTTCTTTAGAAACCCCCAGCCACTGGGCCCTGCCTCCTTGGCATGTAGTTGTGCCGTTCTTACCTCTGCCCCTTCTGTCTTTCAGTCCACCTTACTTTCATCTAACCTTTTCTGAAATCTTTTCTAGACCCTTTGTGTCACTGCTCTGATGTTGCAAGCACTCTTTGCTGCTTCCTCTCCTTCAGCATGTCCATCTTCCTTCCTTGCTCTCTTCTGGTCCAGTCCTTTCAAGTACAGCAGCCCTCAATTTGTGACTTGCAGATAGCCTGATGCCTTTGAAACTCTGGTTTTGTTACAGCTGCAGGAAGAAATAAAGTGAAAATTGCCTGCTCAAGTGTGACACTAATGCAGGCCCAGGAATGGTATTTACTTTTTGCTCTTGAGTCAGCCAAGTCTGAGAACACACACACTCCTTTTGACAGATTTCATCCCATTTTTCTAGCTTCTTGTCATCCTTCTCTCCAGGATCTAATTGACGATTTTCTCCTTCCTTCTCATCTTCATCTTCTATTCTCTAAATCAAGGTCTGTCCTTCATGCCATCCCCTCAGATACTATAATTATTTGCATTTCAAATAAATGAAACCATCTGTGGGGGGAGACAAGCCAAACTCTTTGATTAGACTGTTCTCTTTTTTAGGGTTGTATTCTCGTGCATTGTTTTTGAGATTGCTGCATGAAAACGCGTATCTTCTTAACTGTTGCTGTTTCTCATTTGTAGGAGTGCTGTTTTCTCATGAGCATAGCCAATAGTTTTCCCATATGGCACAAACAGAAGCAAGGAAATGTGTTCTCCTCAAACAGGAGCAGTGTCCACGTGCACAGTGTGACAGTAGCATAATTCTGCTCATTTAAAGCCATACCTAAGACCGTACAGAAGAACTTGCCTTTATCCATTAAAGCCTCTGCACACACAGACCAAGAGGTATCAAACAGGGGGCATTATTTTTCAAGAGGAGAGTGGGCAGGCACTGTTCACATTCTCAAAGCCATATACAGATACCAAAATGACATCACCACAAATGTTTTCATTTCTTGTCTTACTTACTTTAACTATTTATTCACCCCCTGTGGTACATACCAAGTTTGCGTTGGATCGATCACAGCAAAAATCATTCCTTCTTAGCATTTCTGACACAGTTAAACACCAGGCAGGTGAGGAATTTGAGAGGGAAATTGGAGAAGCACCTCCCTCTGCCTTTAAACTGTTTTTCAATAGCATTCACCATAGGTTTGTGTGGTGCAGTTTGCTGGCTTTGCCTGTAGAGTCAGTTGTTTGTATTGCTTTTGTGATGAGATTGTAGTCCAGCTCTGAGGTCTTCCTACTCACTTGGGGAGGTCTAAATGAGCCTTCTAGAGGTACAAACTGCTGCGTACAAAGGACTTTTTCCTGGCTGCTGGTTTTCTGAAGAAAGGAATGTCACTTCCCCCACCCCCTCCACTCTGCCAGCAGCATTTCTAATATAGGAAGATGGCGGAGGGAAACGCTTTATGTCATCTTTTAGAGTGACCGTGTGTTTATTCAGGTGGGGTGAG
>NW_010187203.1:90067-94017 GCF_000695765.1 Mesitornis unicolor | reverse complement strand
TTCAGCAGTGAAGATTTGCCACGTCTTAGATCCTGGGAGTAGCTGTTTCTGTGCTGCTGCTTGCTCCTCTGGACGGAACTTTCTCATAACCACTGAGTTTACTTAGGAATGCTTTTCTACAAAATTCTTTTTCTTTTTTTTTTTTTAGTGGTGAAAATTGAAACCCAGCGTGAATTATGGACTAAGCAAAAATGAGAGACCTGTCAGCCTACCAGCAAACAGGGCTAAAGCATAAAGCACAAAAGAAATCAGGCATTTGACGAAAGTGCAGCTGGGATTGCCTTCTGTGTTTAGCACGGGCTGGGCTGGCTGGAAGCGCATAGTTTTGGGACAGCCAGGAAGGGCAGCTGGCGGAGTTCCAGCGCTGGGATGCTTATAGCGGCACAGCAGCAAGAGCTCATATTAGGGTTTGGAGCAGTCATCTCCCACGTTCCTTTCTGAAATGAAAGGGCACCTTTTATGGATGCAAAGAGAAGAGCGCGTGTTCATACATACTGGTGATTCTTGCTCAGAGTTTTACATGTACACTTCCATAAGGTATTTCAGATGTGAGGTGCAACTTTGTATCGCCTCCACTTCAGTATGCTGAATGGGTTGATCTGCATCTTGGCTTACAAGGGAAAAGATTTTAACATTTCACAGATACTTAAGGCTTTTATTTTCACTCTTCCTAAATATTTGTATATATACTATACAGTTTATAAAAGTACACGTATTTATAAAATAAAAAATATAAATGCATGCACATAGAAGTACATTCATATTTGGCACATGCATGAGGAATACATACTTCACAAAATATCTCTAACAGGGTTTAAAGTTAGTTTAAAAATGGGTACAGAAAATCACATAGCACATTAGGACACAGTTATTGAGCAAGTTCTTTGCTGTAATTTGGTAACACCATCAGGAAGATACATTACTGTAATATTTTCTTCTATGCTGCTGGGCAAATAAACAAAATAAACACCACATAAACATGATCAGTGATGACTCCTGCCCAGTATCCACAGGTTAGCATCAGTAATTGCTGTGAGATTAATCCCACACGGGAGCAACAGGATACTCTTGTGCCTTGTCAGCTTTACAAACAGGGAAAGGGGAAAGGAAAAAAGTTCTTTTAGACATACAATGATCATCAGTGCTATCTGCAGAAATAATAGATTTGTAAAATTAAAACCCCAAATATAGTGATGCAGCTAGTAGTAAAACTGGGAAGAATTAGATGAGTTTTACTGTACCGTTGTATCTGCTGAGACTATGGTTTCAGTAGAAATAAGTTCATGAATACAGAGGCTGCAGGAAAGTTCACTGACAAGAACTGGGAAACTTTGAATTTTTTTTTAATTAACCTTTTTTCTCCCCTTTCTCTTTTTCCCATCCCTGTTTAGGCTAATAACCTTCCAAAAGCTATTGCAGCAGCTCACACATTTCTCCTGAAGCATCCAGAAGATGAAATGATGCAAAGAAATATGGCCTACTATAAGAGCATACCTGATGCAGAGGAGCATATTAAAGACTTGGAGACAAAACCTTATGAGGTATGCTTTTTATTCACAGTCTGGTCTTTTGTAACTGTTCTATTACTCCTCTTATTGTGTGAGATTCAAGGACCTCATTTGCTTACATCTTCTCTTTTCTCCTACTCTCCTTTCCCTCCTGCAGTCTCCCTCAATCAAATCTGCTCTGCTTTTTTGATGCACTCAGTATTTCTCACCTCTCATACCTTTCAGTGCTCCATAAGTCACATTATATCACAGACAGTGGCATACCTGAAAGCTACTACATGCAGATCACTGCTGGACCTAAGCAGGTGCATGGAGTTATTAAAATGCACAAGTGCTGTAGTGGTACAACTTAAAACAACTTGTCCATTTGGTGTTAAGGCTCCATTGAAAATCTGTATCAGAACCTGTGCTTTAGAATCACACTGTCCAGCAGTTTCTTTCTGTTGATCTAAAATGGAATGACGTACTCTACTCTCTAGGAAATACCTGGTAAAATCCATTAGTCATCAGTATTTGTTGCACTAATATTAATTGGATAACACCTTATACAGTAATCCAGAAGGGCTGAGACATCATTTACTGCATTTGAATTTACACATAGCTTTCCACAGATCCGTTACTGCTGGTTTTCATTCCTGCCAATTTTTCAGAATCTCTTTGTCAGGGCTGTGAGAGCATACAATGGTGACAACTGGAGAACATCCATCTCGGACATGGAACTGGCTCTTCCCAATTTCTTCAAAGCCTACGATGACTGTTCAGCAGCCTGCGAAGGCTCCCGAGAGATCAAAGATTTTAAAGACTTTTATCTCTCCATTGCAGGTGAGCAGTTGGGAAAACAGTAGGGGAAGATGCCACAAAAATGCATTTGAGTTTATCCATAGGTTTGGCTTCCAAAGCCCTGTTCCTCAGTTTGCAGTGTGAAATGCATGTGGTGCGCCTGCTCAGTTTGGGCCAATATGAGTTTATTAGAGTCTCTGAAAACTGCTTGAATTCTAGTGTATTTTTTTTTTCCTCTCAGTAACATAAATGAGGGCTGTCAGAAAATAAGAGCAGAGAGCTCTTAAGTTAAAATGGAGATTTAAGTGTGCATCAGAATAACATAGAAGTGTAAGTAATAACAGCTGCTCCATCCAGCAAACAGTAATTACCCAGACAGCTCTCTTGACCATAATTTCAATATCAGTTTGTCCTCCTTTGAGTTTCAGTGGTTAGCCTGCCTTCAAAATCTGCTTTGTGATTTGTATATGTCTGGTGGTACTCATGTTTTTTTTCTCATAACTACAAGTTTTTGATGCCTATTTTTCATCTTTCCCAGAGGAGAGTTTTACTAGCACATAAGATTTATTTTTCCTAAGTGTGTAACTTAAAGAAAATCCATTGCTTTGAAAAAGAAAAGGGGAAAAGGGACACCACATTTTTGGTTGTTGTCAAGATGGCGCATACATGTTTCCTGTGCTCTTTGGTAATGAAAGAAACAAGTAATTTCTCCAGTGCTCTGGGCTCAGTGCTGTTGACAATATTTGTGTGGAGAATGCTTGCATGTTTTCTCAACAAACTTAAAAACACGAAAACTGCAACAGAATTTGTAAGTTGCCAGCAGGAAAACCAGCTCAACCTTTTGCTCTAAAGCCATCAGCTGTGTTGGTGAGGGGAATCTTCTGTGAAATACGTTGATACATGAGCAGTTCCACGGTTTCTCGCAGTGTGGAACTGGTATCCACCAGTATGGCTGATGTGGAATAGCTATTGCAGGCTGTTCCTCAAACCTGGCTTTACTCCTGGGCAAAGCAGGCAGGTGCCTGGGACAGCAGATAAGGAGTGGAGGTCAAACTCCAGGGGGTAAAGCAAGAAACACAGCCTGTCTTTCCCAGTGGGTCAGGGCCCTGGCATCAGGATAACCCCCCAGCCTCTGTGAAGAGGATGGTGTCCGTGCTCAGCTGTGGTTGGCACTTGCTGTCATTCTTCCTCTTTTTCCTTGGAAGGAGAGGACAATTCCCAGCAGTAGTGATGAGAAGGAAAGGTAGGAGTTACTGCATGGCCATGTGCATGCATTTAAAATACTTTGTTATTGAGACAAGACAATTCAAAGTTACTTGTACTGCCTGAGCTGAACTGTGCTCTTGCTCCAGGGAGAGATAGCCCACCTCCGAGGTTTTTACTGCAGAAAGCAGATGTAGCTAAAAATGTTAATCAGAAGTATTTGGTGATTGCACTAGGTACACATTTATCCCTGAGCAATGAGTGAAGTTTGGAAGCCAGCTGTCCTCATTGCATGGGATTGC
Source organism: Mesitornis unicolor (assembly GCF_000695765.1). Classification (NCBI taxonomy): domain Eukaryota; kingdom Metazoa; phylum Chordata; class Aves; order Mesitornithiformes; family Mesitornithidae; genus Mesitornis; species Mesitornis unicolor. The sequence continues at coordinate 90,224 of NW_010187203.1, read as the reverse complement.
TTCCCTGAGGAACTTGTGTCTCTGGCTTTAAGTGCTGGCTGGAACTGAACACTACTGTGTCTGGAGACTCCACTGCTCATGTAAAATTTGGGTCTGGTAATTTCATTTGGCCAATGGTTTTTAGTTGGCTTCTCTGCTCTTCATGTTAGGAGTTGTC
>NW_010187203.1:38635-90036 GCF_000695765.1 Mesitornis unicolor | reverse complement strand
AAAGAGGCCTTTGCTGTTCTTTTGCCTTGGTTAGAGACTTGCTGTGCAAGCTTAGGTAACTTGCTTTCACCTGCCAGTTGTGGCCACCAGGAAAACTAAGGCTTTAAAATAATTCTCTTTGGTGTTGTTGCCTCATGTGATATCCTGAAAACGCTTGTAATTCTTTCATTAAAGTTTTTCTCAGAATGTGATTTCTTTAAGATAAGATCACCTCTAGTCCTATCCCATTGTAGCAAGCTTTCGTAGACCGGGTAAGCTTGTGAACTTAAATGTTTCTGGCTAAAAGTTGTTATGTAGTGAGCAGTGTATTCGCATCTTTCTTCTCTTTTAGAACATCCAAACTGCAGGCACCAAATGCAGCTGTCTCTGGAGGTTTATTTTGCAGTCACCTGCTGTATTTCTCTGTTTCTCAGCAGTCTTAGATAAGTCTCAAATCTTATTCACACAATAATTTAATGAAATTGCAAAGGCTCTCAAAATTTAAAAAAAATGCACTTTTAAGTTCACAGTTAGAAAATAATGTGATATTCCATAACACTCTACAAGAAACCTACCACCACAGCCTGCCTGTAGGTGTCAGTGAAACCTCACTGCTCAGTTCTCTGAATTGCAGCTTTGATACCTTTCGCGTCCAGACCGCACTGGTTTTCACAGAAGGGCTGAGTACCCATACTTGATAAGTACTTCAGAGGGAGTTGTAGATGCTCAGTACTTCCAGACAGCAAGATCCAGATGCGCAGGACTCAGGAGAGCATTATAAGGCCAGATTTTAGTGGGTAGCTAATGGGAGAGGTTATAACAATTCACTGTGAGCTATCCATATCCTGTGGTGTTGTTTTCTTCCTTCTAGATCATTATATTGAGGTCCTTGCCTGCAAAGTAGAGTGTGAGAGTAATCTGACCCCTATTATCGGAGGCTTTGTTGTGGAGAAATTTGTGGCCACCATGTACCATTACTTGCAGTTTGCTTATTATAAATGTAAGTAGTCAATGTGCTTAAATATCATTGGGACAGTTTCTATTCGTAATCTTTCCCCTCTAGCTATAATGCTTTAGAATGTAAATAGAGGCCTCTAGAATCTTCATCTTAACCTGTTTTGGGACAGAAAGTCTGAGCTGCCTGGCATCTTGTTCTCCCTATGTAACTGTAGTTAATAGACGTGGGGGATAAACATTACGTACAGAGCCCATGCTCATAAAATTGTCCATGACAAAATAAACTGCTGAACGCAAGTTCCATAAAGGCTGGATTTTGCCCAGGGCAGGCCCCTCTGTTTTAAATTATGCATGGTTGTGACTGGTTTACACTTGGGTGTAGGAAAAATGAGGTAGTTACAGAATAAGTGTGATCTGATCCATCACTGCCTTCATTCCTTATATAATACCTACTGCCAGCGTGAGTTGCTTGCACTTTTCAGAGTTTCACATGAATGATAAATGTTCATGTGAATGATGAATGTTCATCATATGTATTTTAAATGTTTGAATGATACATCAACTCTTCTTCCTTTTTGAAGTAACGCATAACATAATATGTTATGGTAAACAGTGTCAGCCACTTCTGATACATTGGAACACATGCAATGACGTCGACTCATTTTGTCCACCTATGTACAAAAACCCATGGTTTGTGCCAAAAAGCCACAGTGGTTAGCAGTCAGGCCCACATAGTTGTTAAGCAGCTGAATGTGTAGTTCTAACAAGAAGTTGTTTCTTAAACTTCCAACTCTTGTCATAGAGACAAGAAAGATTGTGACTTCAAGACAGCATATTTACCATAGCACCACTTATTTTACTGAATAAATATTCAATTTTCAATTTACTATTCAGAATTTCTTCCGTGGGCAAACCTACAGAATATTTCATACCATTCACTTTTTCCTAATGGATTCCTGTAATCCAGTTAGAATGGGGCACATGGAGCTAAACAAGTTTTGAAGAAAGAGAGGACCATGTAACAGAAATTGTAGTGTTGTGGTGCTCAATGATCATATGATAAGTAAATAATTCCGTGAGTTTGGTGGTTTCTTGAGGAACTACTTGCACTGTAAAGAACACAAGTAGCACTTACAGCTACTGCTGCAGGCTCCAACATCAAAGGGGAGACACATCCAGCCGTGCAGCATCAAGCCATTAATGAGTTTTGCTTATGTTGTTTGACTACACATTTTACACGTTGTCTCTTCCCTCTTCATCAATTTTAGTATAAAGGAGTGGGTTCTTTTTAAAATTTATCTTTTAGTTTGTTTGGTTTTTTTAAATAAATGCGCCAGTGGGGGTCACTAAGCTGTGGGCTGATACCTCACTGATACTGGGATACCTGGAAGGGACGTTTGGTTAGGATTTTCATAGAAAACCATCAGAAGTAGGTCCTCATTTTTGAACCATGGCCTCACCTGTTTCAGAACACAAAACCAGCATGTCCTTTCTGAGAAACAATTTTTTTTTTTTGTTACTTTACAGTTGTTGGGGAGGTAGAAGATGGGTCCTGAAAAACCCATGTGAGTTTTTCAGAGCTTAGGTAACAGTAGGAAATTGTTAATTTACGTTATCTGGTTTTTTTTTCTGTGTGTTTATTAATTAGTGAATGACATGAAGAATGCAGCTTCTTGTGCTGCCAGTTACCTTCTGTTTGACCAGAAAGATGAAGTAATGAAACAGAACATGGTCTATTATCAGTACCACAAAGACAAATGGGGACTTACAGAAGAGGATTTTCAGCCCAGATCGGTAGGTGAATTACTTAAAATGCCTTCTAAATCATTCAGCTATTTCCCTGGAACTCAGTGGGTCAGAACTTGGGAAAATGGGGATTATCTATTGGTTCTGGAGTTAAACACATACGGTTTTATTAAAGCCATAAAGTTGTACGCAGAGATATACTGTATAATGTAGACAGTGAATGTCATTCTAGTTCTTCCCTTTGTGTTGAAATACAGTACAAAAGGATATAATATGGTAAGATGACAAGTAAATTCATGCTGCTGCTTGTCTGCCACTTAAGCATATTCATATCTTTATGTACCTCAATAAATAAAGTAGCTGGCCCCTGAAACCTCCTGATGAAAAGATCGCTCCAGTAGCATTCAGGCTTTTGTCAATCACTTATTTGCCAATATATTAGTTGCCCACCTGCTTGTTATGTCCGGTTCTGTGGGCATTGGAATGTGTCTGGATATGATAACCTCAGCTAAACTCACTTTCCACTTACTCCATTTAGAACATAGCTTGGTGTCTGAGGACATAAAAAGGCTTAGGACCGTATTACATCTAACTATCTCAGTTAAAATACTTGCTGCAAAGAACCGGCAATAAATATCAGTCCATCCAGCAATGATTGTGATCTGGCTTTGAAAAATTACTCTAAAAATAGATTTCTCTGCTGTTCTTAAATTTCCATGTCTAAGGAAATTTTACATATAAAAGCATCTTTGCTGTCCTTCTGGACTCCTGCAGCCTGGACTCTGACAATCAAATTGTATTTTCTGTCATTTCTTGTTACCAGGATTTATGTTATACAACTGAATTAACTGCTTTGTGACACCTATGTCAGTGGTACATGCTGTACAACTAGTTAGTCATTAGCAATACATGTTCCACAAATACATGTTCTACAAATTATGTTTAGTGCCTTCTCTTTCTTTTACTGCACGACTTCCCCATGGAAGAGTCATTCTAGTTAACCTCGCTGAAGCAACAGCAGGCACCTCACAGGGTAACATTTCAGTGGCCTTTCCCACGTTGCTTCTTCAGACATCTCCGTCACTGAGACCTGTACTGACCCAAGGGCACATCCCTTGATTTTTGACGCTGCATTAAGCTCAGTACATATATGTAGTGCTGAGATGCCTGACTTTATCTGTAGCAACACTGCAGAGCAGTTCACGTATGCACCTTGTAGGTTGCACTGATTTGATAATTACATTTTCCATCCTCTCAGGCCAGCCAGCTCCAGTGAGAAATACCACTCCATCTGAGTTAAGTGGTTTTTGGTTGTGGACATCTGTGGAGTTATGAGCTACACACCTTATCTGCACACTGGAAACGCAGGCCTGCCCTGCAGGGCCAAGAAGACGGTGAAAATGCGTTTGGTCCTTTCAGGCAACAGCAGCAGCAAGTTTGAGCTCACAGGGGAAAGGGACCACTCCTTTGTCACTGCTTTTGGGAACAGAACTGTGCTTTATAGCCATACTGGAGACAATGTTCGATGGTGGTTGGAGTTAGGGGTAGAGACAGTATGAAACTGCAAACCGCAGACAGATTTGGCATACGTGTGCAGAGAGGACAGAACAAGAGCCCTACACATTAACTCTGAATGTTTCATTGATAACTTCTTAGGAGCTGGGGACTACAGATAATTTATTTTTTAAATATAAAATATTAAATGCACACAGCTGTATTTTCTTGTACTTTGATCCATGTAATTATGAACAGAAATTGCTCGCTGTCCTAATCACTTGCCATGAAAACCATAGTGCCTCTGGTTTATTTTCACAAAGCGAAATGGGGTGTCAGCAGCATTTGGCTCTGGCACTAAGCTTTAGATGTTCTTGTGGAAGAGGAAGTCTCTTGTTTTCTTCCCCAAAAAAGAATTAAATGGGATAATCAAAGTCGGTTACTGTTGGTATTTGCAATTGTGAGAGTGGGTGACTGAGCTAAACTGTGCCATCCAGGCAGACAGCTGGGAAGGTGAGGGACAGGTGAGCAACCCTGCAGAATTTCCCCAGCCCAGCCTCAGGCCGTGGCGGTGAGGCATTTTCATGCAAAGCAGCTCAGTGTCTCTTTTTCCCAGAATTGCCTGCCGCTGTATGCCAGCACACACCAGCGCACAGGGAGACAGAGGCTTTCTCACGTCCAAAGCCCGCTGGAATGCAGGCGCAGGCTGCTGCTCCGTTCTGGCAGTCTCATTCCTATTTTCAGACTTGCCAATGCTTTGAAACATGAGAAAGGGGAGAGCACTTTGTTGTTCTCACACCGATGGAGCCTGTGCTTAGAGAGATCCACAGAAGACACTGGATACGCTGCTGTTCTGCTGTTTCCTTTCTTAAACATTATAACCCCTCCCAGGATCTACCTTCTATGAAGTCTGGGTCTGACTTCACTGAAATAGTTTCAGGTGACATCTGATGATGTTCCCCTGTCTTGCTACCCTAAAGTAACACAGAAATTTTGTTTTTTGATAGGAAGCAGTTCGATACCACAATATAACCACGCTCCAGTTGGAAATGTATGAATTTGCAAAGGAACATCTGATGGATGATGATGAGGTGAGTTTTCTAGAAAGGAAATACTGGTCAAAAAAAGCAGCGATCATTGAAAGTGAAGATGATACATACATGAAATTCCAGGATTTAGCATATATGGAAAAATATTCTTGTAACCATGACCAATTTATCGAAATTTATTTCTTTTCTAAATGGAATATAAGAAACAAACCCAGAGAACATCATGTACCATTTAAAAATATGGGACAGTATTAACACAAGGGTAAATATAATGCACTCACCCGACAAAAAAAGAAAATCCACTTTGCAAGCTATAACACCAGGGGGCAGGGGAGTAGTGTATATATTTAAACAAAACATTTTTCTGTTTGTGGTTGGTTGTTTTTTGTTGGTTTTTTTTTCTGAAATGTTTAAATTAGATTTAAAGATCCTCATAGTTTTGTCCAAAAGTAACCACCTCAATTGTAGTTTTTGTCAAAAGAAAATCTTGTTATCTGTTATTTTTTTCTGTACAGTAACATTTTGGTCACCCAGTCTTGCTTCTTAAATGGTTGGAACTCATGGCCAAATAACATATAATGACTACTATTAGACTGGAAATATGTAAAGTGGATTTTTTGTGCAAGAAAACTAGCTAAGTTGTTGAAAGGGCATTTCTTTGTCTCCGACAACTGAAATTAAAGTATAAATCGTGGAAGCTTTGGATTGTTGTTTGTTTTGCTTTGTTTTCAGAACCTTTCATTTAAAGGTTTAAAAACTCTGGCATTAGCAAAGAGTTATGTTCAGTTATGGCATCAGGCAGCGTACTTGAAATGAGTTCTGCTGAGGTCTTTTTTAGTTAGACAAGGGAAAGATGGTTTATGATAAAAAATGAAATCACCTTTGCAATTTTTATATATCCAGCACATAGGGAGAGATAATATTTTGCAGTGGAGAAGTAATAGCATGTCTGTGCTGCCTTCAGTGTGCTAGTGACCTGAAAACAACTTTATACATAAAATACCATTGTAATGTTACCAGACTTTAGGAAGACTTTCCATTGTGATAGAACTCTGTGAAAGACAGTTTCATAAGTTTGTTACAGGTTTAAGCTTAGATGAGGACTAGTCTGCATGGATTTTCATCAGGGTGTGAGATACTTGAGCACTTTTTTATATCCCCTTGTTGGTTTGTGCTTTGCCCATAATGTTTTCTTACATTAGACATAGATTTAATTTATATTTTTTTCCTTCTTTCACATCCGCTGCTTTGAAACCCAGGGATGAGTAATTAAGGAATGAGAGAAGCAATCTATTGTGAGGGCTTTCCCCATATGTTGTTACAAGAAGGGATTATAGAAACAATCTTCAGCCTTGAGCGCTGTGTATAGAATAAACCAGCATTCATGTGCTGGCATTCATTCCTGTAGCCTATTTCACTGGTGCAGTTATAAATGACCTTGCAATGGAAAGGTCAATTAAACTTTTGGGGAAATGTCAAAGGAAGTCACATTATGCTGGATTTCAACTTTGGATTAAACAACCAAAATTACTGGGCCTGGTCACACCACAGATATCCCTACCCCACATTCTTACCATATTAGGGAAGTTATCATTCCCATCTCTGGGGAAAAGCTGAAGGGCTTCTGTGTCCCCCTCACCAGAACCTGGGAGGGCTGGAGGCTGTCAGTGCTTCTGGCTTGGCTCTGGCTTTCGGTAGTGAACTCAGAAATCCCTGGCGACCAGAGCTTCTCTTTGGCTGCAGGAGCCTTTCAGGGAGTCCAGCCAGAGCAGGAGCAGCACAAAGGTAAAATCACTACCTTGCAGTTTCTGCTATGGGCAGGGCCTGGTAGTGTAAGTGGAATTTTAGTTTTTAATATTTCTTCTGGCACGGATAGGAAAGTTTATTCTGTATGGATGCTGAAAACTGATGAAAAACCCAGATAAGGTGTTACAGTAAAAGCTTTATTAAAATTTGTTAAGGATGGAGGCAGCCTCTCCTTTTTGTGCACTCTGTTCATTTAAACCATGTGCTTCTAGGGCCATAGGCCATGCCTTTTGTGAGTTTCTGTGGTCCATGTTTGCTGTCTGTGAAGTTGCTTCTGGGCCAGCAAGGCCATAAAATAATCTGTGGAAAAAATCAATCTCTTCCCTTGAGTGAAGCAAAAAGATTGATGTGGCAAAAGGATTTCTGTGTGAATGTCATCATTCCCAAGTGGAGAATCTCACTCTATTCAGACTTCTCAGTGTTCCTGTGTCCCAGAGCATCCATGTGTCTTTTAAAATCCCATTAGCAAAGCGCACAAGAACATGTAGCTTCTTCCAATAATACATTGCAGTAATTGCAGAGGCTGGAGTATGCAGTAATGATTTTTGCATATGTCACCACAAGAAACACTGTCCTGTTTGTGTTACTTTATTAATGTTTTTCCACAAGGAAGTTAAAAACTCTAGTTCAAACATTAAACACAGTAGAGGTGACAGAGAATATTAGTGCCAACTAGCTACAAATTGCTTTTAAGAAAAGTAATTATTATTAAATATCCTTACAGTTTTCCACAGTGAAGTTAAAAGAACATTACACAGTGCTGTCATCTTAGTTGGCCATGCATAGTCAAGTTTCTTGATTTCTGTTCAGATGTGTAATGCATAAAGGCTATTATAGATCTAACTCCTAGTTTTGCACAGATTTAAATAACAAATTGAAAGGCTGTTAAGAGTCAGATACCCAGCTAGTGTAGATATAACTTCAGCACTACACTAATTATATGAGACATGTTTCTGGCCTATAAATTCTGTGTTCATGAGGATTTTTTTTTTCTCAGGGATAGCTACTTAGCTGTTCTAAATTACATAAGAACCGCAACTACTTGGCTGGTATGATCCTACAATGTGATTTTTCTTTCAGTACTTGATCAGTAGGTGAAAAACTGTTGGCAGCTTTGACACACTTTTTTGGCACCGTGTTCTTTTTATTTGTATATAATGTGTGTGTCCATTTGTGTAGTAGCTGAAATTCAAATGCTCCATTCCTAAGTGTGATGTGTTGAACTAAAGGGACTGGTGAAAGGAGAAGATATGGAATAGCATCAAAGCACGAGGCCCCGGTGGACTACTGGTAGCAAATAATAATGTGAATTCAGCCTATTTTTCAGTTCAGGAATTACTATTTTCAGGTCTATTAACTCACTGTTTGCATATCTTCAAATGATTTATATAAATGTGCTCCTAAAGGGAAGTTATAAATGCAGACCTGTGAACCCTGCCTTCTCTGTGGCCTCAGACTGACACTACTACAGTAGCACCACTACACTGAGAGGAGCTGGTGGCAGCTGTTTCAGAGGGAGTTGGCCGGTGATTGGCATTGCTATGGTCAGTGTTCAACATACACTGCTTTAAAGAAAAAAGATGTTTTCATCATCATTTCCTAGTGGAGATCGTGCACATGTGGCTGGCTCTCCAGAAATGTCCTGCTTTCCCCTCTTGCTTCTTGAACCATTGTATGTGTATCTCGGTCAAAGATGTTCCTCCTTCTGATTAAACCAGTTAGTTGCAAGGATGGTGGGGCTTAAATGGCAGGATTCCCCAAAGTTGCAGGTACTGACATGAGGAAGAATTTTTACCTGTCCAGATTTCATGCTTCTGCATGCAGCATAGACCAGCTGCATAAGCAGAGCTCAGAAACAAAGCCACTAGAAGACTTCTGTTTTCAGTGCAATGGGAGCAACGTTGAAGTTGCTCTGAAGCTGGGTTGACTCATGTTTTATAGGCATTATAAAAAGGTTAAAAGGAAAGGACATTTATTGGATTACTGTAAAATACTGTTGTAATAACTGCAGTGTACTGCAGTCTCCCATAGTATATGGGAAGAGAGCGGTTACATGTTCAGAATATGTAATTAAAAAATGAAATGGAAAAATAATTGAGAAAAGAAGTTAACATACATGTAAAGAACAACTAAGCTCTTCTAATATTAAAAACAACTCCTTAAAAGCATGTGACAGCAGGTCACACTGTGGACTAAGTATCTGAAAAATAAACAAGTTAAGGGCCAAATAATTCTTCTGCACAAAGAATTCAGTGATTTCCCCCCCACACCTGCTAGAATGTGAGGTATGTCCAGCTTGGTCTGTACTGCTTGTAGAGGATCTGGGAGGGCTTTGAGGTGGTTACAGTGAACTCACGTGTTTTAACTGAAGATTAGAACAAGGAACATTTTCTTGGTCAAAGGCTGAATGAACCTTTCAGACTGAGCCACTCATTGACACATGCCTTACTGTTATCCCGAAATAATGTCACTCCCCTCCAAAATATCGCTGGCCAGTGGGCTGTGTGATGTGTACTTGCAGGCTCTATCAGGCCCATGAAGTGTGTATCCTTCACAGTCAGCCATATCAAACCTTTTTCTTCTCTCTTGCAAGATGGTTATTTGTCCTCAGACAAAATCTGCTGCTTTTTATGAATCTAACTCCTTGTTGCTACTCTCATTAGTAGCAGTTACTCATTAGTTAAAGGGCAGCCCTCGCCTCTCCTCACAGAGGCCACCCCTGCAACCCTTCCTGCTACCACAACCTTGCCACCTACCCCCAATACGTAAGGGAATCAAATCTGTTACTCTCAATGTTAAATAAGTTTCCAGTCATTAAGATTTTTGAACTTTAGCAAAATCTGAATTTTTGCTGAGAAGGATAGCCAGTGGACGTTTTGTGGGATAAATATTTTCCTTCTAAGTCACAAATTTTAAGGGAGCAAAGATCCAGCCAATTCTCCTTGCTCTCTGTATTGTCTCTTAAGGCTCAGTTTGCTGGGTGAGTTAGGATAAAGTTATGTTTCTTATTCGTTCACTGATAATCACACATGAAAGCATGTCCATAATAACATCTTTCTGTAGCTCTTCATTCTAGAACACTGTTATTTTAGTATTCTCTGTTATTTCCCCGGAGAACAGGCTATATCCCACTGCAGTGCATAGGGAATCTCTACAGAAAAGGCCAACAGCAGATCTGCATGGAAAGTATGAGTTATTGCAAGAAGAAAACTGTTTTTTTCCCAGCTCTTTTCCAGTCCACATTGAGAAAGGACAGAAAAGATTGTAGGGGGAGGCAAGGACCTGCGAATGATTAATATTTGCTATGCAGAAGGCAATGCTTCGTCTTTGCAACCAACAGCAAAGTGTCTGGGCGTGTCGTTGAGCTGTACAACTGCTGCTGCTTGCTACTATTTTTAAATGCTGCTGTCAAATGAAAAGTTGGTGCTGGACCATCAGTCTCAAGTGGGCCATAACTGAGCCATATATTGGTAGCTTTTCCTCTTTGCTGTTTATTTTAATAGCTGGCTAGGAGCCTCCAAAGTACAGATGTTTCTTCTAAAAGTTTGTGTTTTGTGTGTGTGTGTGAATGCAGCATTTAATATTGCATAAGGAAGGGCCGGCAACAATCCCTGGCCCAATATGTACCTTGGTCTTGGACACTCAGCTTGTGGTAGTAAGTGTGGAGTTCTGCATTTTTTACGACTTAGTTTTTTAAAATGCTCTAGCTTCACTTATAATGGTCCACCAGTCTCACTAGCTTGGGTTAGCTTATTCAGAATTGACCAAGAACTCTATTTTAAAATTATTTTTTATTATAATCCACCTACTCACTTACCCTCTGTAAAGCCACCTTGAGTTACCTACTGTGATACAAAGCTTGTTCTTTCTGTTTGTGCCTCTGTTCAGTTGATCTATGCCCTTGGTGCTCAGTTTGTGTATCTGGCGGATAATTAGAGGCTCCAGTTGATCAGATCAGCTTCTCTGATGCTTCCTACCACTCACACCAGTCTGGGAGCATTCCCCTGCTGCCTTCCATATTTCAGGCTATACCTGTCCTGTCTTTCCCCATACATCCTTGCTGTCACTCCCACTCTGCTGACTGTCCCTGGATTGGGAGAAGGAGGAGGTGGGACCTGGGACCTGCAGGCACGTGCCTGACCTCCAGCACCAACCAGGGAGCAGTGACTGTGGACCAAAGATCATCTTGCTAACACGGATGTGCTTCATTGCGGCTGACCAAGCAGTCCACATGCGTGTACTTTCCAGTTGTTGGCTGCCCAACTATCAGGTATATACTGGTCTGGAGGCAAACCATTCTCTCCCCTGAGCTTAGCCAGACTTCACGTGCTGATTTGCTAGCTACCAGCCAGATGGCTACATCATGCTGTGGGCTATATATTGCTCAACACTGATTTACATCAGCACCATGTCTGAGCACTGTATTTATGTAACCTGTATTAGAGCTGGGTGGCTGTTGTCCCCTGTTGTAGCTGGCAGCAGAAAGAATTATGCTTTTGCAGCTGACTTTGCACGTAAAATTTGTCATCCTTCCTGTGAAGGTAGGTAGGTCCCAAAAAAAATGAGGAACTCTGATCACACTGAACGCTTAATCGTATCAATGAATAATTTCCAGACTCCAGGTCTGCAGGTCAGGGTGAAGTTATTAGATATTTTTCCCTGGAATGAACACCTGTGAAATACCTGCTAACTGATGTGGTGTCAGGTGAGTGATAATGGGGCAAGGACAGGGATCAATCAGGTCATGGCTGCTGGTGTGACAACGTGAGCAGCTCTTCTGACGTAGCATTACGACCTTTCCATTTGGATGCCAACCACAGTATGGACAGCTTCCCAATGCTTTACATTCTGACCATTTTGTTTGTCTTTAACTGTGATATGGGGGGTTTTGCCTTTTCAAAAATAACCAATATCCAGGCAGTTATTCCATTGCTTTACAGCATATTTTCTGTATATGTTTTGTTTCAGCAACTGTTTTTATACTTTTGCCATATTTCAACCTCTCTTCTCACCAGTACTTCTCAGTAGACCACAAAAGCTTAGTCATACCTTCCTTTAAAGATCAATTTCAGGCACTGGAGATTTCAGATTTCAGTCAAATTTATTTCAAATATTGTTGCTTTGAAACATCCTTTTCCATTTAAAACTTGGGCTTCCTACGTGTTCCTGGATTTGAAAACATACTAGAAGAAAAAAACCAAACTGAATTCTGTCTGTATCTTCTGTGTCTTCCGAAGTACCTTACTGATGAGCGTGACAATAATATAAATTAAATTGAGTTCCCATATGGTTGAGTTACCAAAGGTACAATATTGAAATCCCCATTCCTTCCTGATACTTAATTCTGGGTCATCCAGTCAGTTTATGCCTTTCACCCTTCCTCTCTGGCTCTTATGTTTTGGGGGTTATCTTTGCAGGTAGACCAAGGGCAGAATTCCTTTTTAATATCTGTTTTTCTTCCATTAAACTGCAGTCCTGAGCTGTAAAAGAATCAGTCTGAATTAGATCTGGGCCCCATATATTTCGAGTAGACACCTGCATCTCAAGTCTTGAAACTCTGTGTGGAGCTAACAGGACCTACCTGTCGCCCTTCAAGAGACACCCAAATGCTTATGCCCACAGTTCTGGGAGCTGCGCTAGAAAACTTGACCTCTGTGCCTCTGTTTCTGTATCTCTCAGTGTCAACAGTGACTGTTGGACCTAGTGGCTATTTTCTTCCTGTGCATTTGTGAAGTGGGATTGAGTTCCTGCTATTATTTGGCTCCTTAGGCCATCAGAATACTTCTAACAAAGGAAAACGTGCAGAATTGTCAAATTCCTGGTTTTCCAGTTGCCAGACTTCCTGCAACCAGGAAGACACGTGGGGAATATGAAGGTGCTAGCTTTTTTTTTTCTTGTGTTTTTATTGAATTGGATACTTAGATGTTTTGAACCAAAGCAAAATAAATTGCCACCCTTCAGGACTTGTTAAAACCACTTCATAGTTGCAAAAACTCAGCAGTCTTAAGATGGGACTGTGAAGCAGGGAACAAGAACAGCAGTTACTTCAGCCAGCTTTCCTGCTACTTTTATTTTTGTTTGATTGGTTCTCATTTCTCTCCTTGCTCATCACACTTCTGAAAAATGTGATGCTAATATTTTTAATCACTATATCCATAATACAGTTTTTGTTTTCAAAATAAACAAAAGTTTTCTATTTCCCCTTACTATTTTCGCTGAAATAAGTTTTAATGCCCTTTCTTCACCAGAATAGAAAACTAAAATTTTGAGTCTCAAACTGCATGTGTCTGGAAGGTGCTGTCTTCATAAAGGACAAAATTTGTCCTTTCTAGACAAAAATGTGCTTTAATTAGGATTGTAAAATACTGGGTTTAGTCTTCATTGATCAGACTCAAGATACAGTTCCCAAAGACTTTGAATGGGGGGTGAAGAGAAGAGGGAGAATGAGCAGCTGAGCAAGAATGACTTCCATTCAACATAAGTGCTATAAATTCTCATTATTTAAAACATGAGACTGAGTAAAAGCTGATCAGATTTCCTAGCAGAATATTTTTCTATCAGAAAGTGACAATTTGGCAAAAAACAGCAGAGTGGAGCTTGTAAATACACTGTTTTCTGGTCTGAATCTAAACATTTTTGTTTCCCATATGGAGAACATTGTAATGTCTCTGGTTCTTTACATTTTGGCTGCACTGAAGCGTGACTTGTGAAGATCTGTGGTTGACAGTGGAGATGGTGCGTGCTGAAGGGTGCAACACAGGGTATAAACAGCAGACAGATGCAAAGTCAAAGTTACAGTTCTACAAAACACTATTGCTTTGAATTTTGAAGCTTTCTAGATTTCTTTAATGTTTTATGGGATTTTAACAATTTCCTGATTTACCAAGTGTTAATTTATGTCTATACTTTCTAAGTTTGAGGATTTCATTGTCTATTTAAATACCTGAAAAAGGAGGATTTACAGTGAAGTGTAACCTTTCCTTCTTTTAAGATCTTTAAGTAGTTGTGCTACCCTCATATGGGCCATTTACTTGCATTTTATAGGCTTGTTGTCCTAGCTTCTATATGAAGGGTGTTAAAAAATATTTAGACACCTATTATTACTAGTTTATGTTTTTATGAAAATTGCTAAATTCTTCCACTGATTTTTCAGCACAGAGTTAACCTGTTTCTGTTAAATTTAATCATTTCTAGGGTGAAGTTGTGGAATTCCTTGATGAGTCGTTAGAAGCAAAGGAAAAGAAGGAATCCTGATGAATGAAATCACCACCGAGTATTGTACAGAAGTGAAGACTCACTCACCATTGCTCCTTACTATTGTTTTTGGTTGCCTGTAGTTCCAGTTAGATATACCTCAAAGCTACTCCCGAAAGGTCACTTCCATGCTGCACTGACTCTTTGGTGAGCATGGCTTTTCCCTGTGCATTTACAGAGTTGGTGCCTATGCGTTTTCCTCTTGAGCTTTCTTTTCTTTACACAACAAAGCAGACTGTTTGTATTTTCTGGGCTAACACTAAGGTTCCTCATTTTGGTGCTCTTCTACCGAGTTATAACAGTACAGCTGAATTCCAAAGAACTTTTGTCAGATTATGAACCACAAAAGACCTAACAGCTCCTCCAGACTTTCTGAGCTATGTATTGTATTATTTATATATGTCTTTTTCTGTGATGATGAATAAAGTGATACTGAATCCCAGTGCACCTGAAAGATGTTAAGATACATTTAAATAGCTGAGATAAGATGATTAACAAAGCACAACTAGTGATGTTGTAAAAACGGCTTCAAGAATTCTGTCATCAGTGTTGTTCTTTCTTAAAAAACTAAATTTAATTCCATGATGTGAAACTGAGGTCACTTATAACTGAATAATAAATAATTCCTTCTTCCTACCAGTTCTTACTCTTTCTGTTGAAACTTGTGGTTCCTGTGTGAGGAGAGGCTAATCTTGTATAAAATAACGATGGATGTATTTAGTATTCTGCTCTGTAGAAAACAGTTTGCATGGTTTTTTCAGTCTGGTGGGACTATCTTCATTGTTTTCATCCAAAAGTAATTACAGGTGGAGACTGAGGCATTTTAAGTGGAATCATAAAAAATATTTGCCTGAATTCTTGACATTTTTGTTAACCATATGGCAGAGTCCAATACAGAAATACTTTAAAGGCCTAAAAACCACTGTGTCAGAGATGAGTAGTGAATCAGGGCACAAGACTGCTGAAGAGCAGAAATCCCTTTGACCACAGAGGAGGATCCAAGCTTTCATATTTCGCTTTCCTCTTTTGTTTTTAAAGATTGAGTGCTGCAAGTGCTTTCATTATGCTTACATCAAGGGGAGACAAGAGCAACCAGTGCCTTTTTGACTGAACCCTAATTCAGCTGAATGGAAGTGAATTGCAAAACCAAAATCTGCTTTGGGATTTTAAAAAGACAAATCACTGAGTTGTTGCTGCTATAGCTTATGAATGCTGTAGAAGTACAGTGTCTGCACTACTGAGTGTCTACAGAAAATAAGGAGGAATCCACAGGTTCAGATTCAAGTGTCCTTCAGTCTATGACAGCCATGAAAAATTTTAAAATGTTAAAACTGTCTGTGAAAGATGTTTGGAAGATCAGATTGGTTTTTAGCTTCAATATAAATCACAACTAATCCACTGCAGTAGATGAACAGACTGTTTTATTCTCAAAATGAAAATCTATCAAGAGCCTTTTAACTTTGGGAGATTTACCTAGCTCCACTTGTGGTAATAAGACCAGAATCTGGCTTGCTGTACGCTTTGAACATACAGAGGGTGTATCAGATTCACCATCAGATGTGTAGCTTCTCCAGTTTGTCCCTAGTTTTCTCTTGCTAGAGGTACGTGTATGCTCAGGTGAGAGGTTACTGCTCTGGAGGCCTCTTTTGTCCTTCTGCTTTCCAACCTGCATAGGACAACTCTAGATTTTCGTCTCAGGAACTGCACCATTGATGTTAAGTTCACCTGCCCAAATAACTTCATCTTTGCTATTTTAGCTTTCAAATCCAGAAATCCTGCCATTAGATGGCATGGAACTGGTTGAGGGTGCATGTATCCATCTACATTGCCTTAATTTTACAGCATTTTTTTGTTTCCTTTTATCACCGTTTACCAGACTGACCTAGGAGCTCTGCCAAGCACCGTTACCTCGCTATTTGTTTCTGTGGTGCTCTAGTTCTTGTGTGCTGTGTGTAGGTACTACAGTGCAAAAACTTAAACACTTCAAAGAGAGGTGCCTATAATTCAAGTTCCTGGGACTGTGGTTTTCTATAACTATACATCTTCTGTGGAAATAACAAGATGTATGCATAAAGCTTTTAGTCAGATTTTGCCTGTTGGTGAAGGAGATAGCATTAACTACTGTAGGTAGGTATGAGACGACAGAATATCAGTCCCAGGGTCTCTGGTTTGCCACCAGAAATATTTCTTTCCAGTTAGAGATCTCCCTTCCCCTCTCCAGCACTAGTTGTTGGAGGTTGCTCCGATCTTTTTTTAAGGAACAAAGTAGGTGGTAAAATACAGTAATATTTTCATTCCACCAGTACAACACAGAGCACCAGATTTAACCTGTTCCATGATTCATTTGACTTCAATGAGTTATGCTGGGGTTACATTTAGCACCTTTGTACACTGATTTTTCCTCTTCATCAAGCAGTTTTTCAACCACTGGAAGTCTCTCGGGTATTACCAGCTTTCTGGTAAGCTTGAGATTCTGTCTTTAAGGCTTCCTTAACTGATCTCTTTTCATATTTGGTAATTTCCTCAGCTTTCAACCTTACAGCTGAAATTCCCTGCGATCGTGCCTTCTCAGGTGGGGTTTTCATGATTTACTGAAATGTCCATTAGTCAATGATTTATTTTCCTCAAGCCTACTTTAAGTAAGTCTGATGGCCTTTACCATTTAAGTTGAGGAGGCAACTGATACTCTTGCGGCCTTCCTAAATGGCACTGTGATCCCTTTTTCATTTTGTTCAAGTGTCTGTGGATTTTTTTCTGGCTTTCTTAATATCCACTACATATGGTCCCAAGCCAGTTCAATCTTAATAAGTACAAGTAGTTCTCAAACCCTTGTTCTTTTCTAATGAGAAATGGCTCCTCTTCCAGTTCTTCAGTATTTATTGTGGCTTTTTCAGCATTCTCAGGTTCTTTTAACTAATTTTTCTTTTGCTGCTGCTATTGTTAAATGCCAACATTTACATGTGACTGCAATAAATTGCTGTCTTTTCTTCCACTTCTCCGATCCTGCCAGCTCTTCTTGGGAGGCTGTGGGAATATGGTTCTTGCCTCCCTTCTGCCACCCCAAATCCTTGCAATTGTGAGTTGTCTGCCTCAGATATTAGCAGCGTCTGCCTAACTCGATGGGATATTTAGATTTCATCTCCATTACTTTTTTTGACAAGGCTTACAGTGTGGCACTGATACTCAGAGAAGCATCATTTGGTTGAAGTCCCCATGTTCGTATGACTGACTTGAACGCAACCCGTCCTTCAGCCACCACTTCTGGGTGAGCAGTGGGTGAAGGCCATCTTCTGGCAGAAGGCTCTGCACACAGTGTGAGTCCTGTGCTTGATCTCCCGTTGGATGGGGTCCTGCGTGATGGAGGACTGCTCGAAAGCTGGAGATTTAAATGGAGTCACAAAGACTGGCACACTGAAGTGGATATTTGGTTATGTGAAAAACACGACTTCTGGCTGTTAGAATAATCTTTCTTATGTAAGAACCAAAGCTTGGGCAAGGGAAGAGATACACAGATTGGAAATAAGAGTATCTGACAGACTGTGCCAAGTATGTGATCTTTTTCAAATTCATACCTGCTCTTACTAATAGTAATTCTTCATGTATTATGGGCTTCCTGTTAACTCATCCTCATAAATAGCAATATTCATTTAAAAATGAAGAAGGGTGGTAGTGATTTTTCTCCTCAAAGTTTAATTCTGTTCCCATGAAACAGCATCACAGCTCCATAATTCCATGTCTTGGCAATTCCGATAGCCAATAACATCAGCTACAAAAAACAAATACTCTTAGAATTATCAGTTCTGGCAAATTGAACAGGAACTCAAATGTTCTGCCGGGCCCTTTCATTCACTGCAGCGCTTCTGCAAGACAGACCTTCATTACTTCTGTTGACAAGGCATGAGCCTAAAGCAAACTCAAATTCCTCCATTTTCCAGAGCTTTACTGCTTTGGAATGCTAAAATATAAACCCAGAAGTTAGTGGGATGCTGTTCTCAATTCACCTGGAAAGCCCATTTGACCAAGGAGATGCCATTTCTTCATACTTTCCAAAAAAAGTTCAAGGTAGAATTAAAGGTGGGTCTCCTCAAGACAAACTGTTCATCTGAAAATCCTGCAGAGTGTCCTGCTTTACAAAGGTTTTTCTCAATGCAGCATTGCAATTCATGCCCACTGTGTATCACCACATCCTATGCAGTGAATTGTCGGTCTGTATTGATAATGAAGGCAGACAGAGAAAATCTTTCAATTTCTAGAGAGCCTTCGTGAAAAATGGTTTAAACAGCATGCAAGTTTTACAGCTCTGAAAATGAAGCTGTGATTAGACAAAGATTTGTTGGATTATAAAAGTACAAGTGTTTATTATGGCTGGTATTGAGAATCAACAGTTGCCTGCATATGCCAACTATTATGGAAATATGTTTTTAAGTTCTAATGTGAGCTGTAAACCAAAGCTACTTCAGTTAAAAAAATTCAATACTTAAACTGTGGGGAGAAGTAATCAGTGCCAGAGAAAACATTCCCATTTAGTAATGTTTGAACATAGAGCTGTGATGCAGTTTGTAGCAAGGCAGTGAGAAAAACCCACAACTAATCCTTCATTGCAGCTGTCTGAACTTTTGGTTGTCTGCCATACTTTAAACAGCGACTTCTTTTTTCTGGTGACTCAAGATTTGAATGACCTAGTGTGGAGAGTTTAAGCTATGCACAAAAAAGAAGTTAAGTAAGAAATAGCCAAAGTAACTTGGGTTGCGCACCCCAGCAAATCAGGGTTTTGTATCTTAAGTCCTCTTCAGTGCCTAGGAAAAAATATTAAAACAAATAGATACCTATTTATTTATTTATTTTTGGCAAGGAAATAGTCAGTGGTTTAGACACCCATCTGTCCTCCCTCCCCTTTTCTCTCTCCTTAGAGTACCGATGATATATGGAAACTAAATTCTGTAGAGAGTTCTGATTTTTTTAAAGTTTATAAATGCCTACCTTTTTGGGAGAAAAACTTTCTAAGTTTTCTTTGATTATTTTTAACTTTCTCTTCCCTTTGATGTACTTCATGGGCAGGCCTTTTAAGCAGCATGAAGTAACAAATGTGCTTTTTTCCTGATTAATTCTTTTGCGAATTAATGGAACTTGCTTACTTTTAAGTGGAAATACGGAGGCCAGAGTTGTAACTTTATGTGGCTACTAACTTTAAAGAAAAAAATTGGGGCCTTATAACTTTGCCCCATTCTCCCTATCACTTATTAAACCTTTATGTATTATCCTGAACTGGTGAACCTTGTAGCATGAGGAGTCTTGCAACTATCTAATAATTTCTTCTTGTGACTAATTTTTAAAATGGTCATTCACAGCTACCTATTCTGATCTTTCACATCTACACATAATGTTGTATCTTTGCACTACAAATTTTTGGATATAAAAAAATCCCACATAAACTCTTTTCACTGAAGGTAAAAATATCAATCTATGCCAGCTTCAATGCCCATGGCAACAAATCCCCAACCCAATAGCTTTTGAGGTGCAGTATGCAATAAGGCAACACAATAAAACATATATTGTCACCTAGCTGGCAAATGAAAGGGCAAGCACAGAAATTGCAGGGTTTTCAGACTGAGAACTTACTGAATGCCTAAAATCCACGATGCCAGTGTTCATGTACAAAGGGGAGCAAACACCTCTTGGTTGCAAGGGCTTGAACCCCGAAACACTGCCAGGAGCTTCGATGTTACACCCCACAGTGTCACTTTTTGGCCTACCTGACAGCAAATGTACAAAGGGCTCTGCCCAGGCCCAGCAGCACATCATCTACAAGAAATGGGGGCCCAGTTAATAGGCAGCTGTTCATAAAGGAAAGGGCAATCATATCTCAGAGCATATCTCAACACAGAGCAACAGATCAACCTCTTAATGACTGGATGTCACCATCACAGAATCACTCCTGATATTTCCCCCTTTCCTTCTTTCTTTCCTAATTTCAACCCACAGCTGGAACTTTCAGCTCTTAATTCCTGTAAAAGTAACTCATCCCCTACTGTATTTTGACGTTATCATCTTCAGATTTTGTATTTACTTTACTATATTTATCCTTTGCCATCCCTACTGTCTTTGATTAGCCAAGATACGCACACAAAGGGAGGTCTAAATCAAATGTATCCCTCATGGACTGTGTATCTCCATCTGTTTATTGTTTTTTCCAAACTCCCTGAATCGTTCTGGGAAAGAGAAGACAGTGAGTGCAAACAGGTGCTGCTGCAAAAGGGAGAAGATGGTCTTCTGAAGCCGAACTAGACTGGCAGCATAAGCTAAACACTTTTCAGCTAATTTTTTTTTGTATCAAAGTGTCTTCTACAAGAATTATCCAAGTGACAGACTTATCTTTTCTCCGTAAAAATGTGGGCAAACTGGATGATTTGCACAAGAACACACACAAGTGCTTCCTTTCCCTTTTTTTTGTAACTTGATTTTTATTTAAATACCTCCAAAGCATTATGTTAATGTACATTTCCTTCTTGTTCATGAATAGCAAGTATTTCTAAGTCTCAAATAATATCCCTGTACAATTTCTGTTTGTAATTTTGAGTCTCACTTTCACATGTTCAGTTCCTGAGCCAAATAGTATTGACTTCTTATTCTGAATGATGCTACACAGAACTGTAACACATACTTGTACCTTTCAGTTAAACAGTATTCTAATGGATGTTCCTGTGTTTATTTTTCAGCATATTTCCATGAGATTACAGATGGTATGTTTTAGTTGAGTTAACAGTCTCCATAAAGTTGCTTAGTGCGAAATCCATTGGTTGGTTGTTTTTTTTTAAAATGTTACTGCATAAAAAAATAGTTTACAACATAAATCCTAGGTTATTTCATAGTCTAGAATGCATTAAAAGCATAAAGTCATGCATATGTCAGAGAACACAATATTTACAAGTCTGTACAGTTTCTGTCCTTTATTTACTGTGGCTCTTGCCAGGCAATTAGATTCAACTCTTGCCACTCTTTGAGGTCAAATTCTCCAAGATAACGCATAGCCATCACCTAAAAATGCTTGGTTTTCATACAATCTCCAGCACTGAGATTGATGGCTGCATGTATGACAGGCCCAATTCTGCACTCCATTTCATAAAGTCTACCTTCCATGGAGCTGGAGATGGTTGTCACTGTGACTCAAGGCAGAAGATGAAAACGAGTGAGCTTCACCCGATCACCTTTTCTTATTCCAATATTTTGATGTACTGAACTACTGGCATATTTTGGCTGAGACTGTACAATAGAGTGGCAGATGAATTTATTTCTGACCTGCAGGTTATTCACAGTTGCCAGTCTTTCTCCTGTTCATTCAGAAATGCAAGGAAGAGTATTTCATACTAAGCTCACCAGAACTATATTAAGGGATTCTAGAAAACATCCTCCCCTCTTTTCCTGTTTATTTTCGGAACTGTGGGAAACAGAACATGCTGTTGGAAAAAACGCTGTGTTTTTATACCAACACCCAGTCTAAAAGCCAAATGTTTGCATTTTATCAACTGGATGCAATTCCTCTCTTTCACAGGTTTGCTTTATCTTTACAACCACAGTAAGCAGCATTCAGAATGGATCCCATCTCCTATACCCAATATCCACCCCAGATAACCCTTCAGCTGACGAAAGAGCAGAATGGTGAAAATCAGTCCTTCCACAGAGTTCATATGGCAGAAGTATAGCACATGGCTGCAGTTGCCAGAGGTACTACTGGCTGTGAATCAAAATTCAGTATCTTGGTCAGTTGCTATGGTGTTCAGAAAAGCAGCTGACTTTTTATTTGGGGTTCCCCTGGAAAGTGCTTTGTCACTGTTTGGCTCTGTAATGAGAGGGTACTCATCATAACACCTGGAATCAAAGGTGCTCTGACTCCTCTTCTGCTGATACCCAAGGAAGAATGGCACTTACAGTACTCTCTGAATTCCAGGGAGACATCATGATTTCTATAAAAAAATTAGTGTAAGAATGGCACATCTTCACTAAGGCTAAAGGAACGCCTTCCAGAAAAATAGCACAATGATCCAACACTTGTGGCTTGTTAAATTCACAACGTTGAAGAAAAGCACCTTAGTAATCATTGCAATACTATCCATTAAAGCATGGTAGCAAATAGTTTTTCTTTTTAAGACACATCAGGTATAATTTGTTACGGTGGTTTATCCTGACCAGGGCAGGTTCTAAAAAAGGAACAAACACCAAATGTGTGGTTGTTCCAAAAACAGCCTTCTCCCAACCTTCCCTCCTTCTTTCCCTCTTCCACTGAGAATAGACCAGGAAGGCCTGACCAGCCTTGCCATTACATTATAACCAGGTAACACAGAAATTAATCAATTAATTTATTATTAATAGGAGCAAAATGTAAAAGCGGAACAAACTGTAGATGTACTACCAAGCACGCTGTGTCCTGCTGATATCTCCAAAAGACCCTTGTGATAAAAACGTACAGATTCTTTAGCTTTGAAAGGTCAATTATGCTAAATGGCGATTTCAAAAGGATCAAATATTTTCTGTCTTCTATGTTCTTTTATCATTCTTCTTTTCTTCTCCTTTCTGCACTGCTGGATTTTAGCATCCATGAGTCATGTGATCCTTCGAGCATCAATATATTTTTTAATCTGATTTCTAGCATCTCTGCCAAAAGACCCCTGGTTAGACTTTCTGCATTTCGATGTGCTGGTGATGGTAGTGGTGGTAGCAATGATGTCTGGGTTGACATCTTCCATTCAGTTTATAGACTGAATTTTTCTGCTGCCGTTTTTTGAAGAACCACACAGCCAGTACAGCTGCAACCAGTAACAAGCAGAGAAGAATCACGATCACTGCTATGATAGCACCTTTACTGGACTTGGGACAATCCTCTCCCTCACATGGCTCAGAAGTGGGGACGGGCTTTTCTCCAAGGCCCTGGGTAAGATTTTCTTGCTCAGCTAATTCCTGGGACGACGTGTCAGTGATGATATCTGGAACTGGTGCAGTGGTTGCTACTTGTGCTGGGTAGGCGGTCGTTTCTTTTGGTTCTGCATATGGAGTGTGATCGGAGGGGCTGGCCATGACGGAGGTTTCTGACGTGGATGTTACCAAGCTGGTTATCTCAAACAGCATCGTTGTACTGGGCTCCTGAGTCACAGTTTCCAGAGATGTAGTGAGGTGGTCCCACGTGGCATCATCATAACCTCTGCTCACACTTAAGTTCTCCAGGCTGCTCACTGACGTAAGTGGTACAGGTGTTTCTTTGGCCCCTTCGTCATCTATCCTCGTTGTTGCTGCCACAATCTGTGTTAAACCCTTCTCTGGAGCTGGGCTACCATTGCCTGGTTTTTTTACTTCAACGTGATTTGGTTGGTCAGTCGCGAGGATGATGTCGTCTTCTGTTCCCATCGAACCATCAACTTTATCCCCTTCCTCTTCATCGTCCTCTGCCACTTCTTGTGTTACAGGATAGCCATCTAACCATGACTCATCAGTAATGGCAACTGCACCTATCTCTGCCTTTGTATCATTGGTTGTGAGAATGGGTCCAATGGGGAAATCCTCATTGTCATAAAACATTTTGGCACCAGGTTCGTCATAGGCTGACTTCACTCCAATGTGGTTATCACCTTCAGAAAACTGTGCTTTAGTGGAGTCGTCTGTCTCTTTCTCTGATTCAGGCTCACTGAAAGCCTCTGATGGAAACCAAAACAAGTTTTTTTGGCTTAAGAGTGACACTGGAGACTCAGTTGGTGCCCTACTTCCTTTTTCAGAAGTGTCTGTGTCCTGAGTAATACCTTTGGTACTTCCAGTTCTTCCTTCCTCTGAACTTTTACCGAAGGAGAGCAGTTCCTGCTCCTGCTCAATTTCCTCTTTGCCATTGACGTGTTCATTCTCAACAATGGGTATTGATCTGTCATCAGGAAAGTTATCTTCATAGTCAATGTGTGCCTCGGTTTCATCTAGAAACATTAAAAAAAACCCAGAAAAGAAAACATTTAATTTCTCCAGAAAAACACTGAGTCCATTTGTTACAAGAAGCCAAGAAGACTGCAGTGAGGAGTGACTTTTAGATAGTACTTTTGAATCGGTATTATTGTCTATTTGAAAACAGAATGATCCACTATAAGCTGATAGTCAATACCAAAAAAAAAATCAGGATAGTTGTCTCTACTAACTGCCAGTATCTTATCTTTCCAGATTTAAAACTGTATATGAATAACTTACTGTCTGCAGTTAGAGGACTTCCTTCAATTGCTTATTGTTTTCTCAAACCTTCACTCTCCCTAACATGACTCTTTTTTGCCAGACATAAGGAAAAATTTTCATCATATAAAAGCAAAGAAATGGGTGTGGAGACGAATGCATAGCAAAAGGTAATCAATTACTAATTTGACTTTAAAAAAAAAAGAATTTTTACAGCAAATTTATCCCTTTTGAGAAAGATGATTTTAAAGGATTATATTCAGTACCTTATGTTAATCTTTTTTGTCATCATACTACTATTCTTCAATGACTTTGGTGTTGCAGTGATATGACACTTGAGCAGAATGGCATTTCTCATTCCATGAGAGCTCTTTCGAGCCACCCAGGGAAGACCCCCACACACTAAAGCTGACACTGAGTTCTGCTCATCTTCATCTGAAGAAAGCAAGATGCACCAACAACTGCAAGGGTAGAAAACTCTGTCTCCAACACTTAAAGCCTAACACCTAAGCATCAAGATAATACCATCTGTAATCAAGTCTCGGACTTACACTTTCAAGAAACTAAAAGTTACCAAAAAGAGAAGAGAAAACAAACCAAAACAAAATGAAAACAAACTAGCAAAAAACCTCAAACAACTGAGTGCAACAGAGGGGATGATTCATTACAAAGTTTGAGTTTGATTTAGAAATACGCCCCATGCCTCAACAGACTTCACTCAAAGCATGAAACTAAATGTTTGAATTTGGATGAAATAATGCATCGTGATTTATATTTCTTCCACTCTTCTAAAACTTTAGCTCAATTAAAAATTTTCCAAACTAGACAGGGTGGTTGATTTTCAGCTCACACAAGTTTTACTCCATAGAAAGTTGATGTAATTGTTGAGATTCATACTGGCACTAAAAGTCCCAGAAAATAGTGCCTTGGGGTATGGAAAATAAAACAAACTGAATCATGCTCAGAATTTTTCTTTTTAAGAGAGTGTTTAGTCTTTTGTGAAGACAGTGAAGCAATAGACCCTGCATGACGTGGGAAACAAGAAATTAGTAGGAGAAGCTGTATTACAAATCAATGCATTCATAAAGCCTTATCTTTTTTTTTCTTTTTTTTGCCTTTTTACATTCAACCAACTTTAAATCACATTTTCATCTGGGGCCCACCTCAATTTCCGAATGAGTCACATTCTCCTTGGAGACTGCTTCCCAGACTTCTCGCAGAGCCATATTTGGTCTACTCTTAAGAAAGATTAGAAATATTGTCAAACCAGTCTGACCAAAACCACTTAGTGGTGATAAAGCTCACACCAGCCTACTTTTTGCCAGAACAACTTAAGCCAAGTGCCAAGAACAGAATGAGTATTAGCAAAAGGTATTTTTCTTGGACTAGCATCTAGAAACCAAAACAGCTATGCTGAGGGAACTGAAATGTGCAACATAGTCTGAGAAGAGTTAATACCTTTGTGAAACTTATCATGCTGGAGAACTGGATGTTCTCAGCAGGTCCTCTCAACTCACAGCAAGAGTGTAGGGTGAAATCTGTGCACAATACAACAGTGCCAACCATGGATCTCTGTCCTTCTGGTGTCCTCATCTGTTTGTGTAATCTTCTAGATACCCTCCATCCAGGAAAGATTTCCAAAGACAACTTAGCAGACAGGGGAATCCAGCACTCAGAATGGAAAGCTTCCTGGTGGGACTCTCACTTTTCTAATTCATCCTAAAATATTTTCCAAGAGTATTTCAGACTTTCATTAATGACTAGAGGCTACCTCTCAATACCAAAGCATTTTAGCAACATATTTATGAAGCTCTGTATGGCACTGGCCATCACTATGTAGCACTTAGTCATCAAATGCTAGTCTACCATTGTCAAATCAAATTGTCTTACTTTGTCCCTTGTCTCATTTGCACTTAAGAATTTTTCTACCTGGTGCTCTCTTTGCATGGAGACAGTGCCTTAAGCCCTTTTGTCCTCTTACCATCCAGGCTCCTGCTAAAAGTTGCTATCTACCATGCCTGCTTCACTGAAATCCAGTGTCTTTCAGGAGAGCCCATAGGTGTCTATTGGATATATAAGAACTGGAACACCTTAATGTGAGAACTCACCATTTACCAACTGTGATAGTAATTGCTTTCTTTTTTGAGATCATCACACTAATCTGTTTTCACCTGTATGTGTCCTGTACCTCTGTTTTTGTCACGCATTTACTTTTCAGGCTACAGTAATCCAGCTGAGGATGAAGCATTGATTTTTACATTACGGTGTTCTAGTGCATACACACACATCCATGAACAAAATTTACGTTCATATACTTGTGTTGTTTCCTCCAGACTTATTCTTTAGTTAGCAATATGAATGGACAGGTAGTATTCATCTTATTGACCAGTATGGATCATTGGTGAATGCTTAACAACTGTAGTAATATGATTTCTATAGAATTTGAAGCTTTTCCCCTTTAGTGCCTCTCCTGCCACCTACTTTCAGACCTTTAGAAGAAAGTCTTATGGAGGCACATCAGGAAAAAGCATGTGCTCCTAGGAAAATATGAGTCTATCAGAACATATTAAGGGTTTGTTGAACCATCAATCAAGTCTCCATCAAACCTGCTGTCTTTGGGCCTGATCCTGCATGTAGAGAAATGAATTGGTGCTTTCTTAGTGCTCAGCTGAGGAAACAAAAAGCCCATTGTAGTCTAAGGAAGGCCTGAGATTGGAGCTCATTATGCACTGCTTGTCACCACATAAGGGAGTCTTGTTCCTTCTGACAATCAGATTGTGGCCCAAGTTGTAAAGCTGCTATAATGTATTTTCATATGCAATCTCCCGTATTTTTATAGTTTATAGCAAAGACTATCAACATAACTAATGTTAGCTTATGGGATGCCAGAATGAAAGCAACTATTGAGGACTCTAACCATCAAAGGAAATACAGACCCCCTCACTCTGAAGCTTTGATTTATATGATCCTGAATTGACTTACACAGTAATAATACTCTATTCTTTCTTCTGGGCCTCAAACCTTCAAATGGGGCTTGGACTTAGTATTGAGTGAGTTTGTGTTACCATGACAATCTTTCAAGTCAGCCCTGAGCTTGATTTTCCAGGAACAGATTGCAGAACTTTTGCACTTCTTTTTGCTCACCTCCTCAGTACTTGCTTGAGTTTTCCAGCTCCCTGGATTTTAGTCTCCGTATTGAAGAGCAACAACCAAAGTAGATTCAGCTCCACCTCTTATCCAAATACTTGTAACCTTTATTTATACACAATTTTAAAACAGCTAGCAACCGATTTAAAAGTGGCTGCTTCTTCCTTCCTATACAGGCAAGTCTGGTTTTAAGAAGAGCCAGCACTGAAATTAATTAGTCCAAGACCAAAATCTTTCTATATTTGGTCACAGTTACAACGTACCTCTACCCTCCTCTGGCAGACTCAAGGATCAGTGAGTTTTGATTCACTGTCTGAGGGATTACCAAGGCTGAAATGAACATTTTTCAGCAACAGATGCTGAAATGGCATACTACCAAAGACGTGAAGCTCAATTAAAAGGTAAAATCCTTTTAATTTAGCCTTGTCCTTTCTGGGAACCATCCAGTCCTCAAGAGCTTTCATGTCTTTCGACTTTTGATCCTAATGTGAAAACAGTGACCAAACATGGAGACAGGGAAAAACAAAGAGCCTGGTTTTCCACACTCTGGGATCAGTTTAATTTTTCTTCTAGATAGCATATTGGCATCCGAGCTCTATTTTGAGTGTTGCTATTTTGGACAACCATAAAGTGCACTGCATATTTTGTGGATGTATTTTTGGAGTACAGGAAATTGAAACTTGATTCTATGTCGACCATCATCATAAACATTTCTACTGTATAAAAACACCTTTATCCTAAGGTTCTCAAAGTAGTTACAGCAAATATTAACAAGCCAGCATCTGTCTTTAAGGATGGGAAGGAAAAGAGCATGTAGACCAATTGCTTAAGATCAGATTTGTCAATTACAGCATCTTGAAGAATTACCCTTTTGACTTGGATCAGCCACATGAACACACTTCTCTTGAATCAACCAGAGTATGCTAGACAGCTACAAGAAGGCGGATTATTTTTATTCTAGCAGGAAGCCTGATAATATAAATAAATAACCCATCATAATTTTTAAACAAATTTGATTTGGCAGAATCAGTTCATGCCAGATCGATGCTTTACATTAATGTAATACAACTGTTCAGTGGCAGACCTGAAAAGAGAACCAAAGTTTGTCATAACAGTTGTTTCGACAGGCCATGGACGTATTTTGTTGCTGATTTCATTTGTCTGCCATAGCTCTCCCTTTGCACTCTCAGAAGAAAAAAAAAAGAAAAAAAAAAGCATTCCCAAATAAGATCAAAAGCCACAGACATTTTGTTTTACTCTCCCCATTAAAAAATAAAAAATGAGAAATAATTAAATGCAGCAGCATGGCTAGCCATGCTTACAGACCACATGAATGTGAATCAGTACTATTCCTGAAAACTCAGAATGCAATGTTTGAAGTAATGAGAATAGTTGAACCAGGCTAAAAGACTGGGAGCTGCAGATGAAGCTTTCAGAGGTGGTCAAAGTCAAATCCTCCTTAAACTGAAATCAGAGGCACGGTCCTCAGTGTGGAAAAGTAAAAGCAGCTCTGAACACACTAGACACATGTCCAAGTGTTGACCCTGGAGAGATCCCTTAGATGTGAAGAAGATACGACCTCTTCTGCCACAGGCTTATACTTGGAAAAACACAAAGCAGCAGAGGGAAAAGGATAAATATATTATCTTCTCCTTAGCCAGTTTTAGGGCAGAGCTGTGACATGATTTCCTAGCCATCTAATCTGCCTTCTCTTTGAGGAAGCAAATTCTTGAGGATGCAGCCTAATGCAATGCAGCCCTGACACTCCCTCACTGAAATGTTAATATTAATGATTCTGATATTGAACCTATGGTTCATTTCGGGGAAAAAGCAAGTGTCATTAAGCAACGGTCACTTTATTCTCTGTGGCTGGAGGACAGCCACAGCATGGCATGTATGCACCTGCTTTCAGACCTTACTACAATGCCAGTTTTCAGGATATATTTTGTGAAACAAATGTGTTCTCTCCACAGAAACAGAAAAAATAAACTAAAAAAAAATTATGTCCTTGTTCTCTGCTTCAAGTTGCCTTGTTGAGTTGAATATCTATGTTTTCAGGTAGAACACAACATCTTTTCATGATGAAAAATTGCAGAAAACACTAACTATACAGCACCACTTTTTTTGCTTAAAAAGCATCTTGATTAAAAATTACAGACCACTACCTGGTGTGCGCAATGTACCTTAAAGCCATTTGTAATGTACTGTTTTCTTAATTTCCAACATACTTTAGTGCATCCAAAATTCCCTTAATATAACCTCAAAACTATTTTGTTCAGTTATGCCCATACCCAGGTTTTGCCACGTATTTTGGATTGTACGTGTACTGATGCATAAAGTATTCTTTTTATTTAATTTACAATTTTGCCAACTGTACAGTCGTATTCCTACATCCTGGGAACCAGAATGGAGTGTATCTCTTCTAACTGGATCAAAACAGAGAGGAAAGATGATCATAGAGCTACTTCAAAGAACATTTAAGTGTTATATTTAGGCTCTGCTACAATTATAGTTCTTAAACTCTGTATTTGCAGGCTCAATGCTTTTACACAAACAAGAGAAAAACCTAATTACTGCTGTTTAGTCTGATATTCTGCTTTATGAAGCTGGATAAACATTATCACTCTTTCACAGATGAGGTGCAGTAAGCAGCACAGAGTAGTAAAGTGACTTGTCCCTGGTCTCAGAGACAGTGCAAGACGTCGGAACAGGCTTTACATCTTTTAATTCTCTGACTGGAGTTTTTCCCCATGGTCCAGTTCTGCTGGTGCAAGAACATTGGGACCACTTTGCATTTGCAGTTGCTCACTCAGCACGGACGCAGAAGAAGGGAACCGTATAATCCTAACAGCCTCTAAACTTAAATGTTCATTGAAGTGGCTTCATGATCACCTTTTCCCTGGTATCAGCCAGTTAGGACAGAAATGGTTCACTCTGCCAAGAGGGATATAAATTCTCCATTAAGACCCATCATTAACTTTCATGATACGGAAGTTAATCTCTTGCCCCAAAGTACTCAAAAAGCAGTGTGTGTGCTCACTTCTGGAGTACTTACTTGATAATTATTCTCTCCCCTGTGACCTCAAAATATCTGTCAACTGTAAATCAGGTTTCTTTTAATTAAATCTTTTTGGTCTTTTTCACTGAATTATTACTTTTTAAAAAATAATGAACCCTAGTATCATACATTTCAATCTTCCTTTAAAGACTCATTTTTTAAAGAATTGTGATCAGAAGGATTGAATATATAATTATTAATTCAACACATATTGCATTTTCTATCCCAGGTCCTTAAAAGTGTTTGAAAAACATTAATCAAAGGAAGCCTCTCAGCATGAAGTCCACATTTAAAAAATCATAATCCACAATATTACATTGGCTCCCAAGTTCCAGTGTTGATATTTGTTATTTTACAGCCACACTTTCCTATTTTTTAAAAAAATATTTTTCTCTCCCCTGTGGCAGTGTGAAAGGCTCAGGCAAAACAGGGGTAACAGTCTATTCATCCAGGGAAAACAGTGAAACACACACAACCTAAATGGCCTGATTCTTCTTCTGCCTTACTTTGGTGTAATAGAGATTTATTTCTCTGTGTGATAAAGTCAGGATTTTCGATAACCTCAGCAAAGGAAAACAAAGTATCAATTTGGTGCAGATTACAGGAGATTCAAACCCATTGGGTTATCAGATATAGATACTATTTTCCTTCTCTCTCTCCATGCTCTTTCTCCATTGCCTGCTGTATTTCACTTAAATCATATGAACTGCTGTTGGTAAGAACAGTTCTGGAAGTTGAAATAGTTCAGAGAGATGTTGGCATTTTATTTTATTTTTTTAATCTCTATACCATTTGGGTCATTTTGAATATCTGGTTCCCTGGTGCACAGACATGACCCGTTTCTACTGAGAACAAGTTTGACCTTTTCTCATGATTATCCACTGCCTGGTGGTACATATTCATGAGTAAAAATAACTCCTTGCTAGCCCCTAGGCAGTAAGGAATATATAGGTTCTGAAATAGATATGCTAACTCCAGACCATATAGATAGCTCAGCTACCCAACAGCTGCCCATTCCTTTGCTTAAAATGTATCCATTTTGTCAGAAATATAATCTTAAAGGTGTGATATCTCTGTGAAAAAATGGGCAGATACTCTGATGACTATTCTTAAATACTGGAAAAATTGTGTCCATTATGCACTGAGCAGGGTTACATGAGAAAAAGAATGAGAAAGCAGAATTCGGATTGCATCCACATATGAGCTCATCATACTATTTAGCTTATGTTTAAACAAGGAGAAAGTTAAAAGTTGCTGCAGGATTATACTAACACATAGAGGTGGATTTTCTTGAGGGTTTAAATTAAGGCAATGTCATTATTATAATTTTCCATAGCTTTTACTTTTTTTTTTTTCTTTAAATAAAAGCCTGATTCCTCGGGTCAAGCTATTTGGTAAGAAATTCCACTTTCATTCCTTTTAATGGAGTAAATACCTGAGAAGCTACTGTTGTGGCTGCAGATAAAAATCATGAAAGCATGGTACAAAATAAAGATCGTGTTGCTTTTTATTAGGGCAAATTAAAAAAAATACACTTTTTTAACTTTTCCACCTCACTGCTTAGTTCTAACCCAAATTGTACTTCTGCCACTGTTACAGACTTCTTCTGTGGCATGGGAAGCTCTCTTAAATTACAGAGGTCTTTAATTTTCCTAATCTAGTCAAAGGAAACAGCATTTATCATATAGCCAGAAGTTCAAAAGTGCTAAAGCAGCTAGCAGGAAAGGGCTAGTAAAAGCTCAGATCAGCCAGACTAGCTTTTTACTAGCCAGTGAACAAAGTGAGGAGCTTAAAATATGGACAGCTATTGTGTTATCCATTTTGCATCCTAAATAAAAATCCGAGAACTCCTAAAGGATGCTCAGCTCAATTCAACCTAGAAAATATAAAGAAGCAGGGAGAGATGCATATGTGTCTGATGTGCCCTTGGGAGGTATTGACCCCTGTCTCCATGAGGACCACATCATGGCATTTGGTCTTTTCTGTAAGGAGGATGCTATCTCACGGACCTCAGTGTGTAGCATCACATGAAGATGTAAGGCTAGTGGCCAGGTGATAAAGCCACGGACGGCCACAGCATGTATATGGTAAGGAAAGGTGTTATTTGCGTGCACGCCGTGCTTAGTGCACGCCGTGCTTAGTGCACACCTACAGAAAGACACTGGCTTTTCTCCGTACTTGCTCTAGCTTCCCAAAGGCGAGAACGAACACTGGGTTTTCATTTCAGTAGCCTGCTCTGTAGCAATTCTGTGGCTTCATGTGAAAATAAACATAGCAGAAGACATACAAAACCTGCGTTGTACACTCTATCTGGTAAACAATGTCTTTGGCTCACTGCTGCTGCCTGGGCATGGCTTTTGAACTGCTCTGGAAAAAATTCCTACAAAATTTATTGTAATGTCTGTAGTAATCCCTTTCCTTGAGTAAACAAAGTAAGTACATTGAAAAGTCACAAGCCTCATCCAGTAACAGAATGAGCACATACAAGACTATAAACCGGTGATTTCCAGAAAGGGGCTGATTCTGATATTAAATATGCAGATGAAGGATCTTCCCAAAGGTTATTTTCCAGTAATTAAGAATTATGTTCAGTACTAAATAAAAATGGGAAAAAGAAGGAAGATAGTGGACTGGAAGGCAGGAGGTGAATGATAATACTGGGATAAAACTCAGTGAATCCCTGAAATGGGGTTAGTGAATACATAAAAAATAAATATGGCATTAAAAATTCAAAATTTTTATGTTCAATGGCTACCCAGAAAGAAACTTGATACTAATGTAAGTATGAATAAATTATCCTCTCCTGTGGTTTACTGGAGATGCCTATCAATGGGACTGTAAAAGCCCTGTTGGGCCAGCTAAGACATTGATGCTCTAGTCACCAAGACCTTCACCGGGACCACACATGCCCAGGAGACATCCCTGTAAGCCTGAAACCATCTCAGTTGGGCTGATGGGAGGCTGTGACCTCCTGGAGGGATGCTCTATGTGCTTACCTTTGACACAGGCCTGAACCTGCCCGTACCATTCCCCGCAGCTGTCACAAAGCAGCGTGAATGCCGTCTCCTTGTTGCCCATGACATACCCCTGGGCGCACACGTACAGCAGCTCATCCCCCATCTCAAAGCCAGTGTGGCCATGCAGGATGGTGTGGGGGAAGGATGGCGGGTCCCCACAGGGCTTGTCTGAAAAGGAAAAGGAAATGAGGTTGTAGAGACCTTGCAATAGGCTTTAAATGTGGTGCTAACAGCTGTGCTAAATGTTACACTGAGGACAAACTTACACACATCCCCAGAACGCATACATTTTGTCTGATTCATGCCCTTATCCTCCTTCATAAGTAATAATTTTCAGCTGTAATTGGGAAGGTATATATTGGGCTATAACTGTAGTGTTATGACGCGTAACAGTGATGTGTCTAGAGAGGCTTTGTTTCCAACAGGTCGGTCCAGGATGTCAAGCCGCAGCTGTCTTCTCTGCCTCCTTCTACAAAGGCTAACAAAGGCTTGGGTAGCTTAGGACCGGAAAGCAAAAGCTTAGACACAGTCATTTTCCTTAATAGCAGAAAAGTTTGTGAAATTGTTTGGCACTTAATTGTCTACTACACTGTAGCAAGCGGTCAGAGACTGAGCAATGACCCAGTCCACAGTCATGGAAAGGAAAGGCCCAGATGGACACCAGCCTTCTTCAGATTATATCTAGGCTTGTAGTCTTTCACAAAACCAAAAGTTTCTTCCCAGTTACTCAGAGTTCCTCCATTTTAGGTTAGAGACATCCTAAAATGAATGACAACTCATGCTTTTCAATTTAATAAAAACCAAGAGTAACATAGATCTGCTCTATGGGAATCTGAAGAGCTAAATTTATTGGGATATAAAGTCTACCAGGGTGTTGTTTGACAACATTTCTGCTGACAGTGCTAAGAACCAGGAAGAAAATAACACTGCAAACAACAAGGAAAAACCACTTTCATTGAGTTTTTGGTTGCATGACAGAAGTGCAGTGAGGAGGTAGGCAGCTCTCAACATTGGTGTAAACTGAATTTGAACTGTTGGCTGTTGTTAACAAGATGGGTCAAGATCTTCTACAGAACTTCTAGGCATTGTGTTTTCTCTCAAAGGTCTTCCTCTCTCAGAAGTGCTCTTGAAGAGGAGGGGTTTGCCATGTCCCCATTTTCTCCAGATTTTTTCCAGTCCCTTTTTGGAATAGACAACTTTTCGTTATGGAAAAACAAAACAAAACAAAACAAAACAAAACAAAACAATACAAAACAATACAAAACATAATGCAAGAACATGATCT
This sequence comes from Mesitornis unicolor, assembly GCF_000695765.1. Taxonomy (NCBI): domain Eukaryota; kingdom Metazoa; phylum Chordata; class Aves; order Mesitornithiformes; family Mesitornithidae; genus Mesitornis; species Mesitornis unicolor. The sequence continues at coordinate 55,050 of NW_010187203.1, read as the reverse complement.
TAACAAGAAACCTAGTGGACAAAATGTGCAGTGTTAAAATAAATACTTCTGTATACTTTTTCAAATCTAGAATTTTTTTCCAGTGGTTCTAGAGCCCTTATTGACTGTGGAAGAAAAAGCAACTGTTCCATTTGCCAGAATAGCTGAAAATTGAAAGCCTGCTTTTGTCCTGATATAGAACAACCAAAAATGAAAAGGTTAATAGGTAACAGCTCAGGAGTTCTGGTAATTATATGGGATAAGAGAAACTTAGGGTCAGGTCTATGTTCTAGCATTGATCTCTCTGGTTGAAACAGCTTGCTTTGGTAAAAAACCCCTCATTACTTAGTTGGCTAAGCACAGATTATGTTCCTTGGAAAGACTTCTGTTTGGAAGCTAAAAAAGTGACCTCCAGGACTATGCTCCTAAGCATGTAGAAGGATAAACGTCTTCAGAGAGCACCTTGCTATTTTGCTGGAGCTTACTTTTAGGACAGCATCAGCCCTGGACCTTGCAAACAACATTTCCATTGACACCAATTCACATCCAGGGTTTGCCATTGGGCAATAGTTTTGACAGAAAAGCTTTTTTCTATCTATCTTTTGCAAAAGCTCAGGCTTTCCTGCTTTAGCCCCAGGGACATCCTGCAAGATCTCTGTGAGTCCCAGCTGCAGCTTTTCCCATCGTCTACCCACTCCTGACCCAAGCATAGGTAAATACATGTTTATTTAGAAATATGATGTATTTAAGTTGTTTACCTTGAAGTGAAATGAACAACCTGCGATAAACATTCATGCTCTGTGAAAGTTCTGTTGGATCAAGATTTTAGAAATTGTCTGATAGACCTGGCTAACCACTTCTCAGTTGGGTAAGCTGAAAAACATCTGCTACTAATTTAAGGGACACACTACTGAAGTCAAGGCTTTGAAGTCTATTCTCCCTACTGTACACATACATATATACTGTCTAACACCTTCAGAAGTTACTGGGAGTTATGCACACACATACTGACAGAAAAAACAAGCTCTTGAGGCTACACAAAGCTCAGTTTATGTAGTCTTATGGAGGCTTGGCATCTGAGGAAGTGAGGAGCAGGTAGCAGCTAATGCCTTTCCTGTGAACTGGTTGGATGAATAGATTGATGTGGATGAAAGGAATTTAAAAAAAAATTATTGCCTCATAGGAAGGCTACAGACCTCTGCATTTAATGTACTTTATTTATGTAGCTACTTCCATCAGTACAAACAGGAGCTGTGTATCTGCTCTGAGGGAAGTATTGACCCCAAGGCTGTATGGGACAACTATATGTCAGAGGGTATTCTTATCTACAAAGCCTTGCTTCTTAATGCTGTGACCAGAGGAAGTAGAAAAGTAACACTTATATTAGTTAAATACATTTACCTTGTTGCAAACACATTCAAAAAGCAGATTATAACCTTCCAGGAAAGAAGGAAGCTGAAGGGAGCTTTACAGTAAAATTGGGCAACATGTGGTAACAGACACTAATGAGATCTTGAAAGAGAGATCTGGCAGATGTGTGGATAGGAAGAAAAGGAGAGATTTAAAATATGTACATGGGTGAACACTTTACATTGAAATTTTGAATCTCTCATATGAGGCTTTGTAATGTTGCATCTTTGCTGCAGAGCATATTGAGTGACAGCATAGACAAGACCAAGTGAAAGCTGATACCCTGCAAAGATGTACTTGGGTTCCTACATCCCTTTTGCTGATGTCCTCTCCCGTGCAAGACGTACAGGAATTTTCAGGGTTGCAGCATTTTACAGCTGCAGTCTCAGTTGCTATGACAATTTCTGCTCAGCCTTTTGTCAAACCTGTTCTTTCTGGTACATGTACAGAAGTGGCACTGGCACAGCAGCTCATCACACTGAACCACTTCTGGGGACACCCTTTGGGTTTTTGTCTGCGGCCTTTGTACCGGGAGGTGGCAAAGCATGGGCTTGTTTGGAACAACAGCCTGTGCTCAGTGCTGGCACTCATGCCATTTTCTTGCTGGAAGAGAGGAGGCAGATCTGGGCCATGAAGCGTGACAGAGGACATGTTGGCAGCAGCCCGTCATTTGAAGGAACAGCAGTGCTCTTTGTTAAGGCCTCTGCGGAGGTTGCCTGGAGTGGTGACGCTGGTAGATAAGCACCAGGCTTCTCCAGTGCTGAGCTCTCCATCTGGAGCACTGCTTTTCCCCCCATCTATCCTCTTATTTTATAAGGCATATTTTATTGGGGGCTTGCTAAAAGATAAGCCCAATGCACACTTTCCAGTTGAAGAGCCTGAGGCACTTGATTATTGTGCCCAGTGGATCTCATGCTCTGCCTGCAAGATCACATCCTCAAACCTGGAAACTTGGAGTCTGGTACTGGACTTCGTGACCCTTCCTGAGTTTGCCACAGTCGATAAAGAACTCAATATACATGGGCATAAAATACAATACAGTCAATATCTGACAACTGAATGGGAAGAAGTGGTACAGCATAGATATGTTAGGGGTAATGATGACTCTGGTTGCAGATCTTTTAGAGACTCAATAACTATTTTTCACAAAGGACTGAAGATGCCTTCTGTTTTAATTGAATTGGCACATTCAGTCGTGATTGACTGTTAGGAATTATGGCCCCTCTGAAGAGTAACTTTAACTCCAAACCATGTGTGGAAAGGAGTCTATGACAGCTGATTTCTGGCAAAGAGTCGACACAAGTCCCTTCAGTAACATCACACTTCTCCTCCCCAGTCCAGATCCCTCTAGAAGTATGTTCTTGATTTAAACTACAAAATCTTATCAGTTTGTAAGGATTTTTTTGAGATGTCTTGATAAAATACCATCTACAGAAAGGACAGCTTAAGATCAATGCGAAAAAAAGAATCAACATTAAAAAGATGCAGATTTCAGCTTCCACACCACCTGGCAGAACTGGGAATCTACTGAAATTTTATTATCTACAATTGCTACTTCAACTGTGTACCATGCTCTGAAAGCTGACATGAAACATCCTCTTTGACATAAAACACCCCCTGTTACAACTTTCCAATTCACTGGAGTTTTTCCAGAGAGACCACTAGAATTTATAGGATGTCATCTAGTCATTAAGAAATTGGAAAACATAACTCAACGCTCAGCGCTGTGAAAGATGAGTATGGATGTTTGTTTTTCTTCTTGATTGTAGAAGCACTAAAGTACATGGAATTTTTCTTTTTGGATGAAAATACTGAGTAAAAATGGAGTATAAAGAACCAAAATTCAATCATAGCCAATATTTAGTGCTGCTTGTAAGCTATTGAAGTTAGGATGCCAATACCTCTTTCATCAGATAGGGCTTGTAAGAATTTATTATTTTAAATTACTTCACCAGGAAGCTGGTGTCAGCTCTGTGCAAAGCTCTGGAAAAGAAAGCTGTAGCAGCGAAAAGATGAAAATATTCACATCCACAGCAAAACGTGACAAATACAAATAAATAGTTCAAATACTATTGTACAGTAAGCAAATTGCAGTTTGATTGCTCTTGTAAAGTACATTTAATATATTTGTTGTAAAGAATACACTGATTTTTTTTTTCTTCTGCTGAAAAAGGCAAACTGAATTCGTACATAAGCCATCAAGTTTTGATGGGTATCTGGAGCCAGCAGTCATGTTTAAGAAAGTTTTAGTTGCATTTATGCTGTGCGCTACTACAAGTTGCTGCCTGTTTAATTTTTCCATGGTGGCAGCAAATCAAAGCCTTATGGAATAGAGATCTTACTTGTTGCCTGTAAATATCAGTGGGTCACTGAAAGAAAGAAAGAAACAGTAAAATTTAGGAGCTACTAACAAAGAGATCTTTCCTTTGTTGCATTTAAAAAAATAGAAAGGGAACCAAGATTATTATATATGTATGAAACTGAATTGTATGCGGTCCTACAAAAAAATAGAGAGTGGTAGGGAAAAAATCCAGCTTTCTGTTTTTCTTCCTTTATCTCTTTTATACTTTGAGGCATTTTCTTATGAGCTTTGACAGAGAACAAATACACACTCTGTGGGCCAGATCTGACTTACGTGTGATACTCTCCTTTTCAGAATAGGTAGAATCTAATATATTTTTAGTTAATTTTTGGCACTCGAGGATGAGAGAGAAACTTTCTGATCTCAGCAGATCCTGAGCTAGTACCGAGTTGTCTTTCTGACTCTAATGGCTGTATAAAAATTTGTTTCTCAGCAACGGAGAAGACACATTTCTCTTTGCTGCAAAAACTGCAGCAACACTCACAGCATTCATAAAACATTACAGCTACATCTTTCCCTGTCAAACATAACTCTTAGTACAAATTCCCTGTAAAACATAACTCTTAGTATCAAAGGCTGCTGCGATTCTTCTGTGTGTACAGAAAAAAATCCTTTTCAGAAACACACACAAAAAAGGTATCTCTCTCTTCAGGATTTTTATTTGTAAAAGCCTTATCCTGTAAGCACACCCTTGGTAGCATCTGACCACTGCCCTGGCTGTTGAGGCATGCTGAGGTGTAGGTTTAAGCAATTCAACTGATATCTTTTGCATGCTGGATGTTAATTAAGGAAAGATTAATTGTAAATCAAGGCCTAAGAAGGGAATTTTGTGATGGTTTGTACCAGAAGTTTCATGGTGCTTTGAGATTCCCCTTTGTACAAACCTAAGAACTGAAAATAGAGTTGTGAAGAGTTACTATCATCAACTCAGTTTCTACAGAAGAGAAGGCTGATGTGGCTGTTCCCCCTGTCGATCCTCACCCTGTCAGCCTGGCTAAGCCTTTCACTGATTTCAGCCAAGTCTGATGAAGATGGAGAGCTGCTAAGCACCCGCTCATTTTGGTAAAATGAGTTTAAAAGAGGAAAGACCCAAAGCCAGAAGTCTTTTCCATTGGGATGGGCATAGTTAGGACTCAGCTCTCGCCCATTCCCACAAGCGGTGCTGCATAAGGGTATTGCATTTGGGTGGACAAATTAGCATATTTGTACCCCTAAGGCAACCACAGCAAATGCTGCCTCCTGTCCAGTCAGCCATGCTGGGACCTGGCAAGGAGCTGAGAGTGCCCTGCAGGTGGGGAGATGGTGAATAGAGGAAAAGGTTAAGAAATACTGGAGAAAGAACCAGATTAATTTCATGTGAGAATGCTGATTATTGGTTGGATGGACACGGAAGAAATGAGAGGGCTTGCAGTTACTGTGTATGGGAGCATAGGTCTCAGGGCCAGAAACCTGGGATTTATCACTTTTGGCAGGGCAAAACAACTTGCTTTTTGTACTTGATTTCAATATGCAGGTCTCAATTACTGTATTATAATTGAAATTGTGTCAGTTAAAAGCAATGACCACTTTTCTGAAAGAAGAAAAGTACTCGTGAGGTTTCAAGTAAGAAACAATTCATTAATTGTAACTCAGATGTGCAGTTATTAGCCACAGGAACAAACCAGCAGAACAGATATGCTATGACTGAGGCTGCAGTGCAGGGTTTGCTGTTGCTGCTTCTTATTGGATATTTACTTCGCAAATCTGAAAGTGGCATCCCTGAGATGTAGGATGTTCTTTCATCAGTCAACTGCTTTGTGCTGGCTTGTGTGTTACCGTGTGTTACAGCTGCATGTTAAGGCCATTTTCTTTCTGGACTTTGCTGTTTTCATACCAAATACAGACTAGGCTCTGCCACACAACTTTGCTTAAGCCTTTCTATTCAAACATCAACTCTGCATCCAAAATTTTATATGTAAACAAAGAAGAGTGGACCTTACTGCTACCTAGAAATATTTCTGTGTTTACGTATTATTTGGTGAGTGCATTGGCATGATCTTCCCATTCTGTCATCAGGGAACTCTCTGCCTTTTACTAATCAAGTTGTTCATAAATTGTGTCTTCATTGCAAACAATGTGACTTTTCCCCCGAGTTTTAACTATGCGGGTTCTGAGTCCTGTGTAGCACTCCTTTCCAACGAGCACTACCAGACTATGTTCTTATCTTCACCTTTACCATGAGCGGTAGCCAAATGCCAAATTCCTTCCCTGAGATCCAGCACCTACGTGTAAGCTCAGATGCAGCAGGTGGAGACGGACAGGGGAGCACAATGGGACCATCGTGGCCAGAGCCATGATTTCAGCCTGCCACAGCTGCCCCAAGGTTTTTCACAAGGGTGGGGGAGGGTGATGACAAAAGAGAGATTTGAAGGAAGACAATGAGAGAGTTTTGCAGATGTTTACAGGGAGCTGCTCCTATATGTGAGGGACAGCATGGAAGAAAGCACAAATGTGCTTGTGAGACAGCATCAGCAACTGGGTGACGGAGCTGGCATCACCCATAGCAGCACGGAGCCTGGAGTTGATATCACAAGGGTTATTTGGGAGGACGGTCGATCAAACTCTGCAATTTTTTAATGACTGTGTGCACATCGAATATGCATCATCTCTGCCACATTTCACTTCAAGCATATTTTCATTCCCACTGCTGCCACTCACTGTTTATCAAAATGACACCCTTGTGAACTTAGTGTTTCTCAGTAAATGCCATCTGCTAGCCCCTGCTTTTCTTGGAAATGAGATGCAAAACTTCACTGTGAACATCAACAATCTGTTACAGGGGTTCCCAAACTTCTTTATACAATCCTGCCTATCAGTAATAATTTACTTTTTTCCTTAAGACTCCATCTTTGCTTGTGGGTTCCAGCATTTGAGTATCAATTCAAATTGGAAATGGTTTTCAGAATCATCCGTGATATATCAGAGTTCCTAGCAGGCTGGTCTATACTCTTAACAAAAGAAACAAAACAAACCAAAAATGAAATGGAGGTAATGAGGTTATTTGCTTACAAATGTTGTATACTGATAGATATGCAACAGCGTGGCATTTTGCACTAGGAAGCCAGCTTTCTGAGTTACATTCGGTTGCAGTGCTTCAGGCATCTCAGTTATACTGGTGCCAGATATATTCTTTTCCATAAAGTATCTTTTGTGAACACCAAAGTGGGTTCTTCCAGATCAGCAGTGCTATTTGAACTTGCTAAACTGCAGCAAAGACAAAAGATAATGCAATTTATTTCCTGCAACCAATGTCTGTAGCAGTTGGCTCACTTAGTGGGCGATTATTATAAAGATTTATTCCTTAACATTCCCTCTTTGCCTCTCAGCAGTAGAAAAAATGAAGGTAAAACTTTTAATGTTGCAAGATAGTGATGACTGTGCATTATTAGTATATCAGTGCTGACCTTCATCCTTTACACAAAAAGCATCATATTGGTCATTCACAAAGGGATGGGTTTCAATTTTAACATCAATGGCTTTCACGCTTTGCTGTTTGCTGCCCGTCTTTCTGCATATAATTGTCCTAAAATAAAGAAGAAGAAGAAAAAATAATCAGAAATCTTCTGAAGTTGTTCATGCAGGTGAAATTTAGAGATCTTTTATCACAGCAGTCAGGCTTTAGCTTCAGCTTAACTATTTAAGAGTTGGCACATAAGGCATTAGTGTGGGAAGATCTACGAAAAAAACCAAGCGAGAATTAGAGGAAATTAAAAAATGCTTGTGCTGTCGATCAGTTCAAGGCATAGGAAGCAATAAAGAATATTTATCTTATTATATTCTGTAATATTTCTGAACATCAAACCAAGTCCCAGAGTATTTAAGTCCACATTCTGCTCTCACATTCCAGCAATACAGATTCCCACCAATGGCACCTGGGTAAAAATGAATAGAAAATGCAAGATTTGGTCTGGAAGATTATAAATCATTAGCATTTTACATTAAAAGGTCACTAAGGTTGCATATTTACCTGCTCAAAAGCTAACATAGGCAAGCTTAGAAAATAAATCTTTTTTTTTACCAGATATTCCACACTTTTGTATAAATTCCATTTCTTCTGTTTTGATACTTGGCAGTACCTCATCCTTCCTGTTGCCCTTCATGGGCTTGAACAAAGGTAATAAATTTGTATTTGGTTTATACAACCCTGTAGATACTGAACATGAAGGAAGAGATTACTAATTATCTCTTCTCTCAGCTGTACTAGCTGCTTAAAACTAACAAATAGAAGAGAGTTTGTTGTAGAAAACACTGTGTTTACTGTTACACTGAAGGTTACAATGGCTGGAAAAGCAAATTCAGCCCAAATTTTTGCAGCTGGATATTAATGGTGTGGGTTTTATTTCTTGTGGACAGCAGATTTGTAGAAACATTGTTCGGTCAGCTATTCTAGTGAAAGCAAGACAAAAATGCTTTCTACAGAGGAATCCTTCCAGTGGAGAAAAATTATCATTTTGTATTGTGCAATGGTTGAACTAATTTTGCCGTCTGTCTCACACTCAATTTGGGGAATAAAATAAATGTTGACTAACTGCCCATTCACTAAGTGTGGAAAAAGTCCAGTGGAAACCCAGTATTTGATCACACACTTAAATACTATGTAACAATTGATTTACACAAGTGGACTGAATTACGATTGTACAGACCATCTTCATTCTGGCATGTGTTAGCTTTCGAGCAGTTAAATATGCAACTTTAATGTTCTTTTAATGTAAACAACATGAAACAAACCATATGGTGGTGGTCACGCACATGTACCAGAATGGTTCCTACCACACTTCTGCTGGGGAAAACGACATGATGTGATCCGCTGCTGAAAGCCCCTTTACGATTTCAAATCAAATATATCTATTTTGTAAGGAAAATGCCCCTTGATTTTTTTGGAAGGTCACTTGAAGGACAATATTGTCCATAAATGATTAAAATCAAGTTCTCTTAGAATTTAATGCATTTAAAGTCCGAGTCCTCTAAGTCGATAATTAGGTACCTAGACAAAAATTATTTGATCTGCCAAAGTGAACACAGACAACTGGGCGAATCAGGCCATCAAATAGAGAATTTTTGTACGTATTTAAATATTGTTCCACTAGGTCTTAGAAGGCCCAGGGGAATTAAAGTTATGCCTCCCTTCAAAGAGTGACTTACTAACGTTAATCTTTCCAATAATTACTCACTGACTTAGGTACCCAGATCAGTTATGCCTTGCAACACTGAGTAGACAGATGCCTTTAAAAATTTGTAGTTCTGGTCTCTGAAAAATCAGGCCACATTCCTTTCTATGCTCAATGAAGGAATAAAATTCCTGATACTGGGAAGCCACTTCTGAAAATCTCATCTTGAATTTCTAATTCCAATTTCTAGACAACAACATATTTTACTTCTGCCCAAAGCACTGTGATTTCTTTATCATTTCTTCAGTAGGCTAAAAAGTTATCTGTGGGGGACACATCCTTGCTATATTCAGGTCATCAGCAAAACATGATACCTGGCTCACATGTAAGATTGTGTATTTGAAGAGCAAGTTTTTCTTACTTTTTGTTCAAGTATTGTACAATGAATTACAAGTTTGTAGTTCATAGAATATATTCATTAGTTAACTAATTTTAAGACCATTTCTTAGCTGCAATTCAATAAGATCAAACTTACAAAGGTGTATCTTGCATATAGTTTGAACATCATACATAAAGTAAGGCTTTAAATGACATAAAGATTTTTAAAAGTTATTTCTCACTAAACGTTTTTCCTACATGAAGTCTAAAAACTGCTCTTCCTATCTACTTTTTTTTCCTACAGCAGACTAGACCCTGGTTAATCTTTGACTTAGGACTTTAATTTGGATTTTTATCTTATTAAAATTGATCTGACTAAAATTGCAAACATTTTAATGCCATTTTTATGAGATGAAAGAAACCATTTTTTGTACACAAAAAATAGAAAAAAAACCCAAACAATTTCATCTCTCCCATTCCTTCTTCTCTGTCAGTAGTTTCCTACCACAAGCTCAATCTTGCAAGCTTTAAACTTCAGTAAGCTGTTATTATCACTGCTGACAGGAGCATCAAGAGTGCTCAGCATTTCTCAGTAGTGGGTCTAATGATCAGACCTGCAATGCCTTTGGCATAGAAATAGTCTCTTTGCAGTCAGTAGGACTCCAGGTATCCCTAAAAATAGACAATAATAGTCTCTTTTCTCTGAGTTCTTGAGGGTGGGTATATGTTTCCCTAAATCCTAAAATGCTAGGTTTTCATCTATAATTATAGATTAAATTTAAAAGGACACTTTTGCCTCAGTTCTAAAGGTAGGTTTTGATGCTTTTAACTTTGTTAAATTTTTTTACTTGATGACCAGAAAATGCCTATCAATTCAGAATTCAACTTATTTAAAAATTTCTTCAGCAGCAGCATTGGCATGCTGAAATAAGAAACAAAAAATCATGTTTTTCCTACCCTTTTCAGTACCCTGCTTGAAGGTTCTCGAAATGTGTTGCCTAGTTCATTTCTTTACTATTTTGAATTGTTGCACTGGGGCATGCTTCATGGTTGAAAGAATGCCATAAAAGTTACACTTTTTTTAGGGATACATCCACCTACCCAGTCATTTAGATGGATGTAGTCACGCAGAGAACTTAAATTCTATTTATTGCTACGTTCATGTAATAATTGAACTTAAACAGACTTGCTCATTACTTATCTTAGCATACATTGTAATCTGATGTTTAGAGCAGTGTAATGCATGATTTTGTACCTTGTATTTAAGAAATAGATGCAATTTTATTTTTCCTTGTATGGAGATCTCTTATGAAAGCAGACATGCTCAGAAGAAACATAGTGAGTTCAGACAGCCTGATCATCCATTATACTGCTCTATTTTTAATACACATCTGCTTGAAACATCCATGCGTCCCTGAAAATTATTCTTACACAGTCATGAATGCACAGTCACAGCACAAAAATCAATCACACGTACTATCGCTACAGATCATGTAAGTACCATATACTATCAGCAAGGTAAAAGTATAGTTGGGAAAGGAGGGGTTTTAGTGGTATTGACAACAGCCCCTGCTCTCTGATGCAAAGTGAGTGGGAGGGTACCTGATGGCGTCTCCTTTCATTCCTTGACAAGCCAAGCCAAAACCTACTGAGAATCTTCTGAGCCCACTGCTACCCAGCCTAGAAAGGCAACCTCCTTCATGATGCCTCTTCTCCTCTCAAGTGAGAAAACAAGAAACCACAGAGACTCTCCACTATGTTGAATCTCAGCTTAATTTCTGCTGTACTCTGTTCTGGTCAGACTCCACCTGGAGTATACAGGAAGGACATGGACATGTTAGAACAGGTTTAGAGGAGGGCCATGAAGATGATCAAAGGGCTGGAGCACCTCTCCCATGAAGATAGGATGAGAGAGCTGGGGTTGTTCAGCCTGAAGAAGAGAAAGCTCCGGCGAAACCTTACAGTGGCCTTCTGGTACCTGAAGGGGGCCTTCAAGGAAGATGAAGACAGGCTTCTTACAAGGACATGTAGTGATAGGACGAGGGAGAATGGCTTCAGACTGGAAGAAGGTAGATTTAGATTGGACATTAGAAAGAGATAATTCACTGTGAGGGTGGTGAGACACTGGCACAGGTTGCCCAGAGAAGTTGTGGATGCCCCCTCCCTGGAAGTGTTCAAGGCCTGGTTGGGTGAGGCTTTGAGCAACCTGGTGTAGTGGGAGGTGTTCCTGACCATGGCAGGGGGTTGGAACTGGATGATCTTTAAGGTCCTTTCCGACTCTAACCATTCTGTGATACAATTCATCCAACTAAGAACAATTAACAGTTCTTCCTCTGTACCTAACCTGAAATAGAGATCAGAGGTTGGCCAAGCTGATCATTGTCTTCTTGTGCCATGATGTGGATATTGCATTTATCATGTGCACACACAAGGAGAAAATTTAATATATAGCATAATAGGGTATGAACCAAACTTCCCAGAAGCCTTCCACTTTTACGCTGGTTAAATTTTTTCTAATGTATTATGTAACCAATGAGTAATTGGTATATTTTGCACTTCTTCTAATTCCTCTGTTCAAAGAAGGAAATAGCGGAAAAGCTCTCATGAAAAGTATATATTTCATGTATATAATTAAATACACCATAATCATATACTCGAGCCATAGTAATGATAGCTAATTTTAAATATTGTATATGTGCATGTATAATAAAGAGGTGCATAATAAACACACAATATTTATATACAAATTATAGATTTTGTCTATAGTAGTATCCACTGGTACTTCTACTTTCTAAGATAATTACATATCACTTTTGTCATACTTGATATAATTAAATACACCATAATCATATACTCGAGCCATAGTAATGATAGCTAATTTTAAATATTGTATATGTGCATGTATAATAAAGAGGTGCATAATAAACACACAATATTTATATACAAATTATAGATTTTGTCTATAGTAGTATCCACTGGTACTTCTACTTTCTAAGATAATTACATATCACTTTTGTCATACTTGAAAATTTTTCAGTAAACCCAAGTTAAAATATGTAGAGTTAACAGCTGAGTTTATATAACATAGTGTGATCCATCAGCACAGAAACCAGTAGGTGGGACTGGGATGTTTTGCAGTCATTACTTTATCTGTCCATTGATTGTAAGTTTTGTAGTCTTAGTCAATAAATTCACTGAACTGAGTCAGAATGGTCTTATGACATTTATTCATAGTATTTTGAAATTGCATATGAATGTATTCAACTCAGAAGAACATAATCAACAATGTGTTAGCTGAGGCACTGTGAAAGTCTGGTTCATAACATCATATAACTACAACAAACATTCCCCTAATTAGAAGTTTAAAACTTCATCACTTTTATTAGTCAAGATAAATCTTTAACATCCTGTGCTAATTTTTTTCATGGTTCAGCTTTACCACTTGTGTTTCAGTAACTAGGTGAGAGAAAAAAAATCAGTAGTCTGGAAGCCAAACTAGAGGACTTTTATTCTTAGTCTTTCCCTTCTGTAGTTTGGGAAACTGCAAATTATAAAGCTGGCTCTGATGAGGAATAAAATATAAATTACTTGTTCACGATTACCGAAGGGAAGAAAATTTCCCTGAAAAGTCATGAAGGGTAGCACAGGTGGGTTTTGGAAAGTCCATTGACTGGGAACTATAGAGGCTAATTTTGGCTGGATGAGACCCAAAGAAAGCAGCTGCTAAGTGTGACATGAAGACATTCCAAAAGCAATACTGCCACTGGAAATGTCAAAGGGAGGTCTTACCAAGGCAGAACCAATATCCTTCAGATTCTTAAAAATATACACCAAAATACAGCCTTTTGTGTTTAAAATTGTACATACAACTACTGAAATAGTGAGGCCTCTGTTCATTAAATAAATATGGCCCATTCATGCAGGTTTTCATACTGTAGCCTAGTATGAAAGATTTTATATAGCCATTTTACTATAATATCGCTATGTACATATAATTTGAGCATTCTTAGTGCATATAGAGGAGAATGATGTTGCTTCCTGGCCTGGACTAGCTGGGTACTCAAAGACACATCAAGTGTCACTAGAAAGCTGGTTTTACCCAATTTCATTTTATTGGCTCCAGTTTAATTCATGGCTTTCATAACAATACATTACAAAAATGTATTTTCTTTTGTATGATGTTTTTAATGAAAAATTACATTTTCTAAAAAATTCTACAATTATTGGACTGCCTGTTTCACAAGAACCATGGCTTTCATACTTTGCCCATGCTCTCTTCTGAGATTGTGCCAATAAAAGATTTGCATCTTCCCCAAAACTGGTGCAAAGTGGCTCATGTCCATGTTGCTCAGTGATATGGTTCTTTGGAGTAAACTGGTCATGTCCATACATTAAATTAAAGTCTCTTGACAGACCTCCATGTAGCAGTCCCTATTCCTGAATCACAATTACTTTGTTTTTTTCTCTGTATGAGAATTCCTGAGATGATTGACAAGAAACAATGAGAACACAAATTAATCTTCTAGCAGAGCATGACACAGCTGTGGGCTCTGGGGCTAGAGTTTGTGACATGAAGGGATTTCAGAGCCCAAGAACTCCTCAGACTGTTTCATAAGCAATTTTAGCATTTTGAATTGGACCGTGTCCTGTCAGCTATGTCTGGATTTTTCTCATGAAGAGAATTAATTGACCTGCCTCATACACATGTCTGGAAGCAAATTCGTATGCATTATCATCAAGCAGCAGAGCACAGCCTTGAAATGAAATAGAGCTTGGCAAACTGACATATCATTAGGACTGCTTCTCCACAAATAAGCAAGTGGGCCTGCTACAGCATGCACATCTGGATAGATTTCACAGGACCCACAAGTCCATGTGTTTACACACACAGATGAGAGGACTGGCAAGGGCTAGCAACTGACCTTTATTTCATTCCTTGGATATTGCTTTTTCCTTCCCCTGAAATGTGCTGCTACTTCCCTACTGCCAGGTGCTGGGCAAGTCCCACGCAGTAGGCAGAAAAAGAAGTAGGTAGTCTTATGAAATGTCATTTCTAAGTCTTATTATTACATTTCCCACTGGTGTCATCTGCAGTGAGGGCCCTGTTGTGTTAGACACTGTAGAAGCATTCAATAGGAGTCAGTGCAAAACCCAAAGAGCTAACAAAAGGAAGGAAAAATAGAGATGAAGTAATTTTCCTAGCAGCAAACATCTGGTCTGTGGTCAGCCAAGAAAAGAACCCCAGCCCTCTGACTCTCACAGCAAGGCTTATTCTAGCTGACTCTGCTTGCTCACTCCAGAGTTATCCCCTCCAAAATAAATCCTTCAGAAACTGGGTAGGAACCAGCCCTGGGCAATTTCATGCAAAGGAACAGGTTGACAACCCTGCAGGACATCTATCATAGAATAGAAAATCTATGCAGAGCTTCAAGGCCCCTCAAGACCCTAGGGATACGTAGCTTCGTTCTTTCATAGACAAATAAGGAACAGGATAGGGAATAAGACAGCTTCAGTCTTTCAGTCCTGCAAAAGTGACAAAAATGAGTAAACCTGCTATGAATATCTTAATACAAGCTGCCGAGGATGCTTACAACTTCTGGAATAAACAGCTGCTTTCTAATAGTTTGTGCATAGGGCTGATCATAAGAAACATTGTGTAATAGTCACTTTCTGTATTTCAAAACCCCCAGAAATGAATGCACAATGCTACAGGACACACTGCGCTGCCCAGCACTGGAGGACTTGACAGAAGGTTTTCCAGTATGACTTCTGAATTCAAAAGATAGCAGTGAGAGCCCTAGAGAACTCTGCCACCTTTTTTCATTTATATTCTGGCAGTCTGCTTGCTGGTTTTACTGACTCACTTGTCTGACATGCAAATAAGTGGTAAGAGTGTAATTTTTAGTATAAATAGCTATTAGGATTCCTCTGACAAATGAGACCTGCCTAACAACAATTCATTTCCTGAAATGTAACAATGTGTAACGCTTTATAAGTTACACATGTCAGGACTGACTTGTAAATGGTTTACTTCTGGGCTGTTGGAAGAAGTTACCCCTTATCCTCTCACCCCTATCTACTTGTCAGTGTCTCTTCTCTAAAAGTTCTCCCTTGGAGCTGCCAGTGATTTGCCTGTGCGAACAGGCCCCGAACTCTGAATTGCGTTGGTCTGAACAACCCAAAGTGGATGACAAAAACATCCCCTTAAGCCTGTGAAAGAGGTTCTGTCCCAGGCAGCTCAAACCACAAAACCACCCAGTTCATTGTCTCTTTGGATTTGCTGGCAGGGATCTATTTGTTTAAGCAATTCCCATCCTACATCAGTTGAAGTGAATCAAATTTGTCAAGACCTGCTGCTTGGGCTATCTCAGTTTGCAGAGACTGAAGTGGGTTAGAGAGTGCAACATGAACATCTCCACCAGCAGATTGGTGTCTTCTTCAATCAGCATTACTCTCTGCAGAACGGTGGTTTTTAACACTGTAACTAGTAGGTGGTTGCCCACTCTGTTCACTTCTGACTTGAAATAGACAAGAGATGAGCACCTTTACCAGCATAGCTGAGGAGGCAACAGTCAGTGCACTGGGTCAAGTAAGAAGTAGGTTGGAGTAAGCTGGGTGGCCACAACCTCATTGGATCCAACAGAGAATGTCTCACTATAATCTCAAAATCTTTGCATACTTACATAGGGATCCATATTTACCCACAAGTCATCAGAAATTTGACAGTCACCCAAATTGGGCTAGTTCTTCAGACTGAATTACCATTTTTGCCCATATAAGAGGTATAAGAAGCAGTATGAACATGCTCATGCTGACTCAGCTGTAAGAGAAGAAACTCTCATGTTTCTCACATTTGATTTGGCTGTAATAATTATAACAAGGACACAACAGCCAACAGTGATGGGTGTATTTACTAGAAGTGGGATTGTAATTAATCACTAAGACCATAACATAGCCATCAAGTGAACAAATCACTGATTTGTGCAAAACCTGAAAAAGTGATCTAGGGGTGGAAAAATCCTTACATCTCTGCTAGAGTGTATGTGGTGGAATGAGGACTGAGTGTGTCAGAAAATCTGCAACACTATAATGACTTCACTCACATCATTTGCTTGTGTTTACTCCTACTGAAAATGTCT
>NW_010187203.1:0-38604 GCF_000695765.1 Mesitornis unicolor | reverse complement strand
GAAAGAGTGGGATACTTTCCAGGCACAAAATAAATAAACTAAACTGCATTCTTCCTGAAATTAGGAACTTCTTTTATCACATTCCGTCCTATTCATCTCCTAGGAGAACATTGGACTAAAGCTCTCTGATCTGGACTGGATGTCAGTCAGCTTCTGGGAGGAATCCAAGGTTTTAGAAACAGCCTATAAAGTCCTCAACAGTTTTGGACCTAGCAAACATGGGGAGGTCACTTCTTTTCCTGGGCCATGCCATTACATTCAAAGATGTGGAGGTCCATCAAGATAAACAGCACAAGGTATGCCCAGTGAAGAGTTCTTTATTTTGGAAATAATTTCCCCTACTTCTGTAACCTTCTGGGCATGCTGTGAAGCCTGCTTTCGCCTCTCTGTGTTAAGTCACCTGAGTGTGGATTGAGGTCTTTCTGTTTACCAGGTATCCTTTATCTTTGCTGTCATGTTTCCATTTATCAAGTAAATGTCTCAAGTACTGAATAGGTAACTGTAGATGTATTTTTAAAATTAAATAACTAATTTATTAAAATATTTTTAGTCCTTTCTTAATAGCATTCCCATTCCTTTAATCATTCTTGGGCACTTTTGTGAGCCTATTTTAGTACTTTTCTTAAGATGTGGTAACAGTAATATGTATAATATTCCAAAGCAGCGTGTTACACTGACCTATATGTGTGTGCATATAGATATGTATATATTTTTCATATTCTCCATCCCACTCCTTAAGCACACTAGCAACTTCTTTGTTTGCTTCTTTGCTTGTTTTTTAATTTGTGTTCAGTTCTGGGCCCCTCAGTTCAAGAAGGACAGGGAATTGCTTGAGAGAATCCAGCACAGAGCCACAAAGATGATTGAGGGAGTGGAGCATCTCCCTTATGAGGAGCGGCTGAGGGAGCTGAGTCTCTTTAGCTGGGACAAGAGGAGACTGAGGGGTGACCTCATTAATGTTTATAAATTTGTAAAGGGTGAGTGTCAGGAAGAAGGAGCCAGGCTCTTCTCAGTGATAGCAAATAACAGGACAAGAGGCAGTGGGAGCAAACTGGAGCATAGGAAGTTCAATCTGAACATGAGGAGAAACTTCTTTACTGAAAGGGTGACAGAGCACTGAACAGGCTGCCCAGACAGGTTGTGAAGTCTCCTTCTCTGGAGACATTCAAAACCCGCCTGGACTCGTTCCTGTGTGACCTAGTCTAGGTGATCCTGCTCTGGCAGCGGGGTTGGACTGGATGATATTTCAAGGTCCCTTCCAACTCTTAATATTCTGTGATTCTGTGACTCTGTGATACTACAGCTGCAGTTTGACAGAGGTTTTCTTTGTGTTGTCCATAGTGGTGTACTCATGTCTTTCCTTGGCTGACAGAGGTAAATCACAGCCCTGTAAGATATTTTAAAGTAGACTGCATATTCCTCCTGCCTGTATCATAATTTAACTCAATTTTTCATCAGTTTGCCCACTGATCTAAATCACTCTGGAAATCTTTATATCCTACTTGAGCTTGCTCAACTTGAATAGCTTTGTCTCATTTGCATACTTTGCACCAGACTGCTCATCTCCTTCTCCAGAGCTGGATTAACTAACAGTGAAATCAGTATAGCCTTTTTGGGCATTACACTTTTCCTGGTTTTCCCCAGAGTCAAAAATATCCAG
The DNA here is from genome assembly GCF_000695765.1 of Mesitornis unicolor. Classification (NCBI taxonomy): domain Eukaryota; kingdom Metazoa; phylum Chordata; class Aves; order Mesitornithiformes; family Mesitornithidae; genus Mesitornis; species Mesitornis unicolor. The sequence goes on along the minus strand of NW_010187203.1, from coordinate 36,944 downwards.
TTCAGCGAACCAAATAACATACATTCTGGCGCTTGCCCAACAATGGGTAAAACAGTCCCAGAGAAGACACTATCAAATGCCAGCTCTGAAGAAGAAGAGAGCTTCTGCTGAAGCTCTCTAGTGAGGGTCAGATGTGGTGACTGCACAGCACTGGCATGCTGATGTGCCCCCACAATGTCCTTTCTGGTAAATAGTTTAGAGACTTCCATATTAAGGACAGGTTTATTGGTGGAAGAGAGTATGGAAAGTTGGAAGGGATGAAAAATCTTGCTTTCCTTCCCAATGAGTACATTCTCACATAACCATTGTGTCATGTGTACAGTATTATCACTGTATCCAATTTTGATATTGAATATATTCAGGGATAGGCCCACAACTGGTTTATTAATAGTTGTAGCTCCAGTGCCTGCAGTAATTAATTGAGAATCTCTTAGGATTAACTAGTGGTATTGCTTAGATAAAAAATAGATGGTTTCTTCTCTACCCATCAACATTCCTTATTTCCATAATACAGCGGCTGTTCAAAAGAACCTGTACAACAACTTTGCCATGCACTTCTTCGAGATGGATAGTTTCCCTGGCTCCTCAGCCTGCATGACATCTCAGCAGCTGGCTTAGGAAAAAGTTTTTAAGGGTTTAGATCACTGTCTTATATCCTGAAAGATTTCTTGATTTCTTTTTTTTTAATGACCAAAAGTACATACATTTTCAAAAAATTTTTCACCTGGAAAAAAAATTATCACCATAGCTAGTTGCTTTTGCTTGAAGTTGTTTAAATATCACCTCTCATTAATAGTAGCAATTTTCTGCCCTTTGGAAACTTTATCTCAAAAAATACACAAACACCAATGCTTATTTAAATAACTGATAACTGTCACAAAATCTAATTATACACTAAAGTTTGGGAACTTGGAAATAGCATCTTGATAAAACAAAACATTATCATCATTGAACATTGACAGTAGATTAGATATTACCCTTTAACTCATGAGAACTTTGTAAAGCACCTCAAAGTCATGAATATATATATTATGTTAAGGCTGTGGCTGGTAAGCCTGCTGAAGGAAAAATTCAAGAGAGAAGGGGTCTCTGATCTACTCTTGCTCCCTCTGGGCATTTCCTGTATGGTCCCAGCTTCAGTGACATGAGATATTTGTGCCAACCCTCTGCTCCTCCGCTTTGGTTTTGCTTTTTTTTTTTAAATTGAATTTTCTGTGATTTGGTCTCTTTGTCAAATATGAAGCCTGTCTACCTGTTTCTGAGGCATGCTGTGAAGACTTTCATTTTGGAAGAGACTGGGCAGTTGGAATGTAGGTGCTTGGCCCAGTGCAGTGCCACATAGCTGGACCTGTGCAAGACTGGAATGAGTCTGAGTTACCTTAAGTTCGGGAAGCACTCATCAGCCACAGCAGTGTGGCATGGTGGCACGGCATACAGCTAGCACCTATTCTAGCATACAGCTAGCACCTGTGTGGACATATGTTCTCAAAATCTTAAATTTCACTGAAAGTCATTCATGCTTCTAGAGTACTCATGAAGGCTGACTTTAGCCTCCTGAAACTATAATCAATAGAGGGAAGAGGTTTTCATCACAGGGCACTTCTATGTTCCTGCTTTGAACTGGCCTCCATAGAGACAACAATGCTTCCTGGAGAGGCTGTGCCTTTCACTACATCTTGAAACACCATCTGTAATGTGAGGCAAAGCTCAGCCTGCTGCCATGTCGAGTCACCTGAGCTACTTCGGATAATACAATTCAGCACATCAAGTGACAGTATCAGCTCCCTGGTGAACTTTCTCAACAAACTCTCTACTACTCAACAAAGTCTCTACTACTTTTGCATTATCCTATCTAAGTACATCTAAAGTCATACCTATTTGAACATGCCCATTGTCAATTTAGGCACAGGTAAATACCTCAGACAGATACATGGTTTCCATGAGAAGCTCAGTTTGCTGAGCTTTCTCACAGAATAGAGACTAACAAAGTCAGTGGAAGCACTGATGCTCCAGCACTGTGTCCTCAGCCTGTAAGCTCCTATAGGGCTCTGCACTCCTCCTATAGGCTAGGTGGTTAGAAACCACAATCACATAATTCATAAGGAAAGAGGAATAGGAAATTACTTCAGATTCATGAAATACATGATCTGATACTGATAAATATTTGTGTCCCTGCAATATTAGCTGTACAAAATTGAGTCTGTGGAGGGAGTGGCACATTTAGCTACATGTCACTGTGCTTGAATTGCAGCCAGTGTTTTCCATTAATATTTATAGTCAAGGAGGAAAACTCGTGTGACAGCTGTCATTCATACTTCTCAGGAAGGGTTATGTTGTTGTCCTTACCCGGTGGAGCTATCAGCAAGCCATCCCGTGGTGCAGCCAGCAAAAGAACAGTCCAGCACAGCCCTTTTCAGTTCTTCTGCAGTTGCTAAGCGAGCACTCAGGTCAACACAAGCTTTCTCAGCTTCAGCTAAATCCAGACCCTGAGAGTTGTTCTTGGACTCAAGTGCAAACACTTTCCCTGCAGCACCAAGAAAGGACATGTCACTCGTCATGGTTTTGTACTTGATACATGTACTTGATACATTGCAAATTATCACCAAATAGAGTCTTCCTGCTTTTACTAAGTTCATTTTAATGAGCAACCTACTTCTTGGAATGAGTAATTTTGTCAACACCATAAGCACCTTTGTCTTAGGTTTTCTTTTCATTTTGTTCATCAACAGAAAATCAAGTATGGCTAAGCCCTGGTTCATTCCCAGCCCATATGAGAAGCTTGCCTTGCCTATATAAGTCTGTGCTTAAGATCTGGAGAGAGAAACCCCAGCACTCTCTCATATGCACATATATAGTCAGACTCAGAACATCTTCTGCAGGCTACAATGCTGGAATTCATTACTAAGCGTAGTGCAGTTACATTTATAACAACTACATCTACAAAGTAAGCACATATCTAAAAATCAGTATTGCAACTCACTCTTCCACATCAGCAATAGATTTATACTTATTCTCTAAAATCAAAATCATGTAATTCTATGGCAACTTGTGCTAAATGCTGCTGTAAAGCCAGTTCATTTTCATATCTTTTTGGAAAGACGGATGTTTTTTCTTAATGGAAGGTTTTTTTGAATGAGCATGAGAACATACTTATCATAACAATTTCTTGTGTTATTTTTATTTTAATTTCAGTTCATTTTACTTTAATTTACCTAATATTGTGAAAGCTGTAAGGGTGAGAGTTAGAGGTTTTGGCAACTGGAAACAGGGAAGTTTGGGTTTTGGCAATAAAGCTTGAGAAGTTACTGGGTTATGGAATAAAGACATTAGCTGGATGTCTCCAGAAGAAGAAATAAACAATGAGACAGTTTGCAGTGCTGACATGTAAACTGCCATAAGTATCTTCTTTCTGAAGATAACATCCCTCAGAATACTCTCTAAATTTCAAATGTACAGATTTAGGTTGCTTGCAGGTTAAACAGGAAGGCAACTTTTAAGCACTGTTCATTCAATAAATATCAAGAAACACTTGCTGTGTCTTATTTCAGAAGTAGACTAGTGGTCATGGTTTTATCAATGCATAGCTTCCAGCACATACTGAGTGCTAGCTTCACACTCACAGGATATCTTGACCAATATCAGGACTCCTTCAGACTGATTCAGCCTGATTCTGTACCAAGTGCCACCCTCACCACATATTATGTCAACAAATTGGTAAATCTGAATCTAATCCTAAGTACAGGGAACTGATACAGAGTAGGTCTGTCCCTGAAAGGTTTCTGTTCTCACCTGTGCAGAGCTGAATACACTTCAAGAATCACAGTCCTTACAGCAAAAACCGCAAAGTTTATTTCAGGTAAATACATCATTTGTGTTTACATTATCTAACAAGTGCAGACAGGTCCTGATGAAGGCTCCTACTTGGGTGGGAATTCTACATGCGCTCAGTAAGAAGTAGTTCAGACTTGGGCAAAGAGCAAGTTAAATAAGTAGGACAAGCAGTGATGAGAAGGAACAAGAATTCAGAGTACCCAGAGTGATTTACTCATACAGTTGGCAGCAGTTGACCAAGGATTGCAACCCAGAAGCACAGATCAGTGTCCTAACCACTAGATTACATTGTGTATTGCCTCTCAGCTATAATCAATATCATGAACTGTAATTAGAACAGGAGAATTTACACAGAGCAGTGAAAAAAGCAAGCTTTTACAGTCCAGACTATCAAAACCTCAGGATTCTTTGCAAAATGTCCCAAATAATGCATATTGCTCTATCATAGTCTGTTGTTTCCAAAGTCATGAATTGACATAGCAAAGTATACATGGGGCAGGGAGAGAGAGATAATAAAAGCAGAAGTATGATGGTTTTAAACACATCCATTAGTAAAGGTAAGTAGGGACTAAATGTGATGACTTATTGAGGCTTTGTCCCAACTAAAATCTTGTCCATGTTCTACATTGAGCAATTTGGCTGTCAGGATTGAGATGCATCATTAAAGACATTAGGGCAAGTTTGCGTATTACCTGGCTTACATCAGAAATGTCAGTTTGACCCAGCAGTAAGACCTATTTTCCAGCCATGAGTATTTTAGTTAGAAGACTTAAAGAAAGGAAAACCATTAAGGACTGAGTTCCATCTACAAATAATTAAAAGAAATTAAGTTAATAATTTAGACTTTTTACCAGTAATTGATGATTACATTTTTAGAGGGGTTTAGCTAGCCAAGTCTAAGGCTGAGACAGCTTTCCTTAATTACTGTTATGTGTTTGCTAGCATTTAAGATAAATTAAGTTCTTACTGGGAACTATGAAGATGCTGGTTGAAAACAGAGTCTTGTCCTTTGAAAAGGTATCTAGGATGTCCAAACTTTGTAGACAAATAGGGTTTAGGGTAAGCTAGGAAGGACATACTGGTTGAGAAAATTACAGTGAACTGCTTTATAGGAAATTTTGGTTAGCCAGAATTGGATAATGAGGGATGACCTGCTTTACCAGACCGACCCGGAAATCTTCTCCAAAGCTTTAGCAGCTCTATGGCTATCTGCCTAGTTTTTAAGATGTGCCTTCTGTTTTGCCTGTTTTCTTACTCAGAAAACATAATAGCAAGTAAGCTTCAATTATCTGACACTTGACTAATAGAACAGCTGGACTCCCAGTATCCTGAGCTGTGTCTTGTTACTGAGCAGCATTTACAGAAAAAAATATTGGCGATATGCTAGCCAGGTAATAGAAAAAACAGAAAAACACATCAAAAGAGGAAATCCCCTTAAATAAATAAGACAACAACACCAAGATTGAATTCTGCACCTTACAGTGGTATGGCTAACATGCTTGAGTTATCTTCTTAGTTTTAATCACAAAAGTGGTATAATTTTGAAGCTTCGGGTTGAAGGGTCCTGGTTAAGAATTTGTAAAATTTTTATCATTGCTATTTGTAATGGAAAGATTTTTTTTTAAAAAAAAGGTTTATTTCCCATACTTGATGATATCACAATCAATTTTGGTACTGGGGTTGTGAAAACTTCAAATGGCATCCCATCTCTCTCTAGCACATTGAGCATGGAGTGGTTGAATTCAGTTTTCTCTCTGAGATAGTATCAAGACATGTATTGTCATTCTGTTTTAAATATGAGGCTGTGCTACATTTCCGTAAGTCACAGGATGGAAGGATCATGTCTTTGTGTTTATTTGTGTGAAGAACATAGAGTGCCTTTGTCTGTGGTACCTTTGAACAGCCACCATGTTTGAGTGCCTTCTCAACCCTCTCCCTTCATCACTGCCCTGTAACATTTGCTTTCCATAATGCAATGATGAGACAGGTGATGTGGAAATTTTTTGCTAAAACTCTATATACTTTTCTGAAGCCTTTTCAAATAAAGGCAGTCCCTTTGGTTTCAAGATCAAGCTGGAAATCCATGGAAAGTAGCTTTTTTCAGGAGGCGTAATGCACATCTTGAATTTATCAGGTTCATAATGAAAATGTCTTTATCACAGAAGTTTCTTCAGGTTCTTCTTTGAAACCAGTGAAAAAGTTTTAATTTCATTGGTAAGACATAAATGATAAGACATAATTCTTCCTACTGTTTAACAGCTGGACTTATACCTCTCAGGAAAACTGGAAATCAGAGAGTCTTTCTTTAATAACTGGCTTATATTATATGAGTAGCCTCTATTGTCATCTGATCACTATTATTACAGAATGTTGATTATATTTTGATATATTGATAAAGGAATAATTTTTATTATTGTTTGGCACTAAAACTGTCAACAAGAAATAGAAGAATATAGTTTTTACTTAAGGGTTCCCAAACATAGTCAGACTGAAAACATACTCATAGAAGCATAGATCTCAAGGCTTCTAGGATTCATTTTTATCACCTTGCTTAATTCCTGCATAACTAGACTGTAGATTTCTCCCCAGTAATTCCACCATTGAGTCCAAAAATTCATAGTTGAACTAGAGCATGTCGTTTCAAAAGGCATCCAGTCATGATTCACTGACTCCAAGTAATGGAGAATTTACAGAACACTTTACAGTAAACTGTTCCAATGGTTCATTACTCTCACTCCACCTTATTTCCAGTTTCAAATTTTGCTAAACTCAGCTTTTAACAACTGGACCTTATTATTCTTGCGAGACTGAGCCGTCTACAATCAGATATATATGGACACGCCAAAAAGGGACTCTTCAAAAATAAAACCAGTTTAAAGCCTGTTTCTTCATACTTTTAGAAATCTCAGTGGAATTAGCAGAATTTTCTTGGCTACCAAGAAAACAGAATTTGGCTCATTTATTCTAATACAGTAACAGATGCAACATGAAGTTCTTCTGAGACGTATAGGCATGGTTAAAAGCCCACTGAAATGAGTTCAAAGTTCTTCAGGATTTGCATCATGCTTGAGGAAGAAACATGAAACTGCATAGCCAAATAGACTTTGAAATAAAAATGTCTCTCACAAATAATATAAACTGAAAGCACTTTAAAAGGCATGCCCAGTGTGCTGATCTCATGACATGATACAAACTAGTTCAAAGGATAAAATGAAATCAGTTTCAAAAAAATAAAAGTGATGAAAGATGTGCAAATTTGGAGTCTGATTTATTTTTACTTAAATGTTAAAAACTCCAAATGGAGGTAAAAAAGAGTGGCGGAAGGGAAGGTCACTTCTGTATTTCAAGAGCAATTTAATTTCCATTTCTATGGCTGTGTGTTACAATGGCCATGATTGTAATGGTAAGGGTGGAGGATTTAGTAAATCTATACAATTACAGACAGAGATTTGAGTAATCACCAGCTCTGCTTAGTGTTCATGAATGTAGAGTTTATTTCTGTGAGAAACTAAGGTGAATGATGTCTTATTTAATTTGAATTGCTTAAGATATTACATCATCAGAAAAAAACCAAATTTGGGAGGTCATCTTTGACTTCTTCCTCAGCTAAATTCAGTTTGAGCTTAAATTTAAATTTTACTATAGGCTTTAGGATCAAGCAGTTGGAATTGTTTATGTATTTATTTTTGCAACATATGAATGTATGCGCTGTTTTGTAAGTGGGAGCCTGAAATGCTTAGACACCTGCTACTCAAATGCAAGAGTCTAGAGAGAGCAGATGAGAAAAAGCATGCTTTTTTTTTTCCTTTTCTTTACAAAAAGGGTGCAAAGCAAGCAAAGGAAAGAGCACTGCAGGTTTTTTTTCCTGCCTTTGACATCAGACATATCTGGTTTCAAGTCAGCAGTATGCAGCTCAGATCCTCACTTAATTGCGCCTAGCTTTTTGGATTTGGGATCTTTGCATCTGCAACCTCTGTAGTCACTATGGATGGTCTACCACCTAGTCTATGGACTACCAGACGACTGGCATGGCCAATAGGTCATTCAAGGAACTTAAATTCAGCCAATAGACCAACTTCACTCTGGAACTATTAGTAAAGTTTTGCAATTAGCGCTTCTTCTCAGCTCAGGAGTGTCTCAGTAAGGTAGACTAATCACCATCATTCTCTACCGACATGCTCTGTCTCAGAGCAAGTGGTCTGCAGAAAACTATGGCTCATACACATGGATATTTCAGCCTCCGTGAAAAGACAAAAGAGGGAGTCAAAAAAAAGCAGAGGTGACTGCTGCACAGCACACATGAAGCTGCATCCTTGTTCTCCTACTCCTACACAAATGCAAAGAAATTCCCAAAAGCCTGCATTTGCACTGGTGTAATGAGACCCGTCACAATAACCTGTATTATCATCCAATACCTACACTAACAGTAGTGGCATGCCGTGATAAGTCAGAGCAGGAATAAGTCCTTGAAGAGCCTTCTGTCCATCTGACCCTGACCTCAACAGCTATGAGCAAGCCTATTTCAACCACAAAAAAACTGCAAAGCCAAACAAAGCTGTCTTTTACTTCAGCATTTACCTTCGTCTTTCTGGACTCTATCTGCACCACAGCAATATGCGCTATGCTAAATACTAGTCAAAAGAGATCAATTAACTTCGAGACTTTACACCTTCACCAGACCTCGATGGTCTCCAGTTTTATTGCCTACTCTTTATCATTATTTGTGTGCAAGATAATAAAGCAAAAGTCTTCCTTAGGGAAATATTCTGCAATGAGTTTCAGAGGTTTGCCTGGAACAGAGGCCAGTCTGAATTCAAAATCCCTTCAGCGGTTTGCAAAACAGTCAGTTACTTTTAGTTAAAAATAACAAATACACACATACATATGTGTTACCCAAAACAGCCCTTTGGCACTTAAGTGACATTTGCATATATTAGAGAGTAGAACAATTGTATTTTCACCTACAACTTACAGAAATGAGAAGGTGGTTTCTTGTCTGGATCAGGCCAGAATCTGTTATAAAAGAAAGTATTAATCCTGTTTCGTACTCTCAGATCTTCTTAAATAAATAAGGCTACATATAGTGGTAAATGTAAAAGTTCATATAAAGTGTTTTCTTCTGTATCAACCTACAATAAGCCAGATGGTTTATAAGACAGCATTACAGTTGTTTGCTTGAATATTAATATTAGGAGAACACACTGAAAAGCATGTTAATAGAGGACTTGCACATTTTTCCCAATGATACTTAGAAGTTAAAAAAAAATGGAAGCTACAATATTATAACAACGCTCTACAACTGTAATGTACTTCAGATATTCTGCCCTTTAATTCTTATAATTGCTTTACCATGTGTGAAGTAAATTTGACAAACTGTTGAATGACAATTAAAATCTGTCACAAGCCTGCCTTAAAGGGATCTCCAACATCTTTTCCCCTCTCTCTTTTAGAGGATGTCTGTCTAGGAAACAAGAAGATGCCATTAATTCTACAGAAATAATACAAATTGGGAGGTGCTCTTGATAAGACAAGAGAATTCTTCAGATTAAGCATTCTTAGCAACGGAAATTAATTATTCCTGTCCTGTCCCCTTTTCTTAAGTTCTGTAGAGAATTCTCTTTCATGAGTATGCAATTTTTTTCCTCATTTCAAAGGCATTTTGCTAGGGAAGGAGTATTTCCTAAAATCAGAAGTGCAGTTCTGCCTACTGCAACACAGTGCAGTTGCCTAACACATTTATTTTCCTTTATTCTTAATGAAAAGTAATTTTCTTCAAAATTTACAAGACAGGATTCTGTTGTATAAATGGTATTTTACACAAAGTGGTAGAAACATACAAGCAAGATTAATTTTCTTCCTTTCCTTTGCCATACTTTGTCATCAGCTGAAATAAATTTAAGTTAAAGAGGAAAATACTCTGAGCACAAAAAGATGATGTTTTTATTGCTCTATAATGTTTAAGATCTGCTCTCTGGACTAATGCAGCAAACATTGACGGTAAAGGATTAGTGTACCGAAACAAAAAAATCCTGAGATCAGGCATAAATCTATCGCAGCTGTGAAAGTGAAAAAATGTGGCCATTCAGCATTGCTCTCCCAGGAAAAGACACGGTTGTTTCAAAAAGAAATTGTGTTTTTTTGCTAAGACAAGTTGATCATCATTACTACAGGCTTAATCATTAAAAGGGCGATAGGCTACTGGAAACTTTCAGAGGGCTGCAGCTATTTGGGGTTATTATCAGCGAGTAAAAAAGCCCCATTTCAGAGTAACTGGTAGCTGGTGCTTCAGCCAAATTCATGTCCTGATCACATCCCTTGGCAGCGAAGTGCAGATGAAACTCACATGCAGAAAGGTGAGCAGACATCTTCAGCATGTGTGGTACTGAACAGAAAAGGGTATAAAAGCCTTTGACTTCTTGTCTTCCCTTCCTCAAGTACCTGCCCCTATAAATCGACGTTGGGGAACATCTGAAGTGGGCAGATGGGGAAGTTCTTTGGAGAAAAGATACTTTTAATTATAAGGACAGCTCTCCGAAAATATAGCTGAGTCTTCTTATTCATGTTCTGGTTTTGTTTTATTATTCTTATTTCCTCTGGAAGAGTTCACTATCCTGTCATTTTGTTGTAATAAAATAATCTTAGCCTTCTGGGATCTTCTTTCCTTTCTCTGCTTAACCCCAGGATATTTGTAGAGTCTCAAAAACCTCTGAATCAGACATTTCCTAACCCAAACTGGGGCGTGTATTTAAGTTTCTTATTAAAAAAAAAAAAGGTTTGGGTTTTTGGTTTGTTTTTTTTTTGCAATAACACATTTCAACATACAGCTTTCAGTCCAGCCATAGCAACCCAGCCCAAACTGAATGGGGGACTCACCATCAGCCTGAACAGAGATGAACTGAAGGATGAAGAAGACAGATCCCACACCCTGGAGAAAGGTGAGAGAGAATCTCTGAGAGCCTGAAGCCATTGCCCTGCTTGCAAAGCCCTCAGCTGCAGGAGGTTGGCTGCCGAGGCTTTTTCTCTCCTCCTCTGCACTTTCACAGCAGGGTCTGCGGTGATGATTTCAAGGAGCGCGTTCCCTCGGCAGGATCCTGTGTCTTGGGTTTGCACTGAAGGCGGGAGGGGTGGAAAAAGAAAGAGGGAGGGAGAGAGGAATCCTTGGCTTGGCTAGTGTGAAGGGGAGGGGAAGGTGTAGGGGGGGGGAAATGTCCAGCCAGCTGGGGTTGGGAAGAGGCTTTATCCAGCCCAGTCTGCGGGGCAGTGCACGCAGAAAGCCGGTGTGAAAAGTCACATTACCCTGTCGGTAAATACCTAATGGGTCACAGTGGAAGAAATGTAAAAGCCAGGAGGGAGAAAAAAGGGGGGCGGGGGGGAAGGACAAGCGACGAGCAGAAGAAATCCCTGGCTGAGAGGAGAAGGGCAGCTAGATAGCTGGCGCTGGTACGTGGTGCGTTTGTGGGCTTAGCTGTGCATCTCCAGAGGGATGGGTTCAGATGTGGGGATTGTTTTCTCTCTGCAACACAAAATCAGCCAGCGTTACACTGCTGAGGGTGGCGGGTCAGGGGCTGCTGCAGCATGAGCAATGCTCTTCAGGTAAGGGCTGAGGAGGGGTGGCAAATGGCATGGGACCCTGGCAGCTGAGCCTCCCTGAAGATCAGGATTGGGATGGGTTAATCCTGCTATTTCAGATCCCAGGTTTGGGACAGGCACAAGAAACTGAAGGTCAAAGCGAGAATCTGTCAGCTGGTCTCTGTCAGTGCTCCTGGTCCAGATGGATGGGTTGGTGCCGGTCAGGTTGGAACTTTCTGAAAGCAGCCGATGAAGGGAGTTTCCAGCTCCTACTAGCACTTACAGCACTGACAGCTGTCTCTTATTCTTATCTGCCCTATATTTGTCCCAACACAACTCAAAAGAATCCCCCACAATAAGAGGAAACATACTGGTGGTGATGCCAGGATTTATTTCGCTAAATATATAAACGGAATAGTTTTGTGTTGCTGTTGGAACTGAGCAGGGCTCAGAAATGTTGTTTTCATATTCCCATCCTATTTTGCTTTTATTTCGGCTTCTTAAAATTTTTTCCCTTAGAAATTTGAAGCTGGGCAAAAAATGCTCAGTCTGCTAGAAACTCTGAGCCACCAGGAACAGAAGTGAGGACCTGACCCTCCCTGCTGCCAGAGGCCCCAGTGGTCTACATGGCAAGGTGCTGGTAGGCAGTTGCAGGCATCTTCTCATAATAATGAACCTGCCTAATGTTGGTTTCAGTCTGACTGAAATGACTCAAGCTCAGGAATCTCTGTATATGATATTCAAAGAAGAAAGTAACACCATAATATCGGAAGCTTTAAAAATTCCTACGTTTCATGAATTCAGGCAAATAATGCTCTGATCCTGTTGACTTTTAAAGGTTCACAGCCTTCTTCCCCTTCTTTATACCCATGCATGACAAGTGGAAGTACACGCTTTAGTGTTTAGACAGGTAGCTTTGAATTTTGTGTTTATCCAGAGAATAGGGATGGCAGCAAGTTTCTTCACATTGCCTTGCCAGCCTAACTTGTAAGGAACACCTCCAGAATTAGAAGGATGGCCAGTTTCTTTCTCACTTCATCCTTAACATGGGACAGTTGGCATAATATAACTATGTGACTGATTTCATTTCAACAGAAACTGTATGCGGTGTATGAGAGAAATTAACATACAGCATGACAGAAAAGGAAATAGGAAATGGTAGCATTCTTTGAATTTGTGTTTCTTTTACTAGTGACATAGGTAATGGCATAAAATGCAGTTTTAACCCTTCAATATGCCAATAGTTCCACATCTATTTTAAATATCAGTGAAGACAAAAAGATGGGAGATGTTGATTCTACAAACTTCAGAGATAGCAAAAAGATTCCACAAAACTGAGTACGTAATTACAGCAAGACATTAACAGAAACCTGATGTGGCCACAGCAATAGCTCCAGGTTTGACTACCAGCTACTTGACACTTGTCATAGGGCTGATGACTTTGTTGGCCCTTTGCTGTCCTCATGAGCTTGGCCAAAGCAGTAGGAGGAAAGGACAGTATCTTCTGGATTTTCACCTAAAACTCCAAAGGTCTGTTGGATTAGTTTTACTACAATTGGATCTTTTCCTTGTGTTGATATATGTAAAGGCATGTTGCCACTCTGGCTCCTGTCTTGGAAAATCTCAGCTTGTATTCTTTAGTAGGACACTTTGCTGATTTTAAAGAATTGCAGCAGACCACAGGATCTGTTCCTTTCTGAAGGCCTGAACAGTTCATAGAATGACCTGGCTTCGTCTTGTCATCCCGTTAGAGCTGTAAAGTAAGTCTGTAAGTGTGGAAGGATAAGGACATTTATTAGTTATTAACTCCTGGAAGGTACGTACCTCACTGCCAAACAGTTGTTCTTTCAATACAATATTTCTATCAGCAAAGTTCCCTGCTCCTAGTGTGTTTTGGAAGATTTACATAAAACTCAGCAGATTAGGTTTTGTACTGAAACGATGTACACATTTTTTTGCACTGAAATCAACATTAATCAGGCAAAAATCCTGCCTTTAGACTTTGGACTTCTTGGTACCAAAACCTCAAAATGAAGTCTGGAAGTTAAACTGGTTAGAAACAGATATAACCTTTTGCTCAGAACCTCTGGCATTCATAGCACTACAGTAACACATTGGTCAAACTATTCAGTGTATGACATAAAATGTATTATGACACATTACAAAAGATTAATTCTACGTGCAGCTTTACACATGTCACAGATCGTGCCTTCCTTGGGAGTAGTGAATGTGCCAATGGTGATATTTTATAAAACAGTGCTTCATTACATGCAAACTTTTACACAGAGAATAAGACACGTGAAGGCACTGGGCCATAAAGTACATACATATACATATGAATTTACACACACAAAACACTCATGTGCTGTGAAGCACACAGCAACGGTTTGGGCATCTCATAACTGAAGAGTGTCTATATACATTTACATCTGGAATATGTCATTCAAGTTAGAGTGGATTTTTAATACTAACTAAAACACCTAAAAGAAATATAAGTGAACAAAGACACATTTGAAAACAGGAACATGTGTATTTACAATAGAGATTATTGTATTTGGTCTCTTCATATCTACTACTAGGAATATTTACTTTCTGCTATTAAAAATTTATATACTATAAACATTAGAGATGTAAAGGCTCCAATTCTGCAAATTCTAACACTAGATCTTAAGCCTTCGCAAGATAAGGACCAAGGATCCTAACGCCTTGAGCAAATAGACACTCAGAAACATTTGCTATCTCAAGCCAAGCTGGGCAGATGTTGGCAGATTTGTTAAAGTGCTGCAGCTGGCAAAGAATCTGGTCTTTGAAGAATGCTGGAAAGTCTTAGGAAAGGTCACTTTTCATATCAGAATAAAGCACAATAGAAATGAAGTTTCTGTTCAGAAAAAGATACCTCTCTTCTCTGTCACTAAAGCATGAGACTCTGTTTAACTTGTTTCTCTGTATAATGCAATAGCTTCAGATGTTGACAAGTCTGCATAATTTAGCTTGAAGAACCGAATTTAAATGGAATATAGGCCTAGGAATACGTTTACTTATCGTCCTGAATTTTTATTCTTTCCTTTTTAAAAGAAGGAGATCTACATTAATATGTAAAAAAGGTGGTGACTAAATTGCTCTAACCAGCATGATTATTAGAATTTATCATACAGTCTGGAGCTTCTGAAGTACTGTCTCCAAATGAAGTTGGAAGGAGATAAATACAGAAATAACTGAGGCATACAGAGCTTGCCATGTGCCCTACACTCAGCTGCAGAGCCTGCATAAATGAAGGCACTACTGGATAACTCCATAACCATTTGTGTTGATCCATGCCAAAGTACAAGTTTTTATATCCAAACTTTTAGATACCAGTTGATGCAGAGGAGGGTCACAAACATGGTCAAAGGGCTGGAGCACCTCTCCTGTGAAGACAGGCTGAGAGAGTTGGGGTTGTTCAGCCTGGAGAAGAGAAGGCTCAGGGGGGACCTTATAGCAACCTTCCAATACCTGAAAGGTGCCTATAAGAAATCTGGGGAAGAGCTGTTCACCAGGGCATGTAGCAATAGGATGAGGGATAATGGTTTTAAACTAGAAAAGGGTAGATTTAGGTTGGATATTAGGAGAAAGTTTTTCAATATGAGGGTGGTAGATCACTGGAACAGGCTGCCCAGAGAGGTGGTAGAGGCCCCATTCCTGGAGATATTCAAGGTCAGGCTTGATGGGGCTCTGAGCAACCTGATCTAGTAATACTATCCCTGCTCACGGCAGGGGGGTTGGACTGGATGATCTTTAAAGGTCCCTTCCAACCCAATACATTCTATGATTCTATGATTCTATGATATACGTAAATGTTATTAAATAGTTGATTTCCTACAGTCCAGACATGTTGGTGAATGCTCTCCCTAGATACACTGGTGAGAACTGTGGAAACCAAGAGGACCTGGGTTCTGCAGCTTACTAACAGATCGACTTGTAAGTGCACAACCTCTTCAGACTCTCCCTCTGGACATATAAATGGAGATAACCAACTCTACACACCATTCTGATATGTTTTTAGAAAATTTACATAAGCTTCTTTATAGAAACGTTTGTAGTGTTTTATCATTATTATGGGGGATGTCTGCTTTCTGAGAACTTTTCCTCTGCTGCTGCTAGAAACCGGACATAAAGAATTATGGCTTAGCTTGCCAAGTACCATGTAAAGGGATCTGAAAGACCTAACAGACAATACAGCATTTACATACAAGCACTGCAGTGACTGACATCTCCTAGAGGATATGGAGTCTGTGTGACTGAAAGGCAGGCAGGAAGCCTTGGTAGTACTGTACACCTATTGTATGCACGGATAGTGTACCTACTGTATACTGGGATCCAAACTTATTCTGCAGCTGTATCCAAGCTTCTAACCCCCTAAAATCAACTGGAAAAGGGAAAGAAAAAAGAGGGAGAGAAAGATTTCTTTGTTTATAAAACGTGAATTATTAAGCAACAGTAACAGAGACAAACATTTTTCAGTGTCTGGCAGTCTGCAACAGTCTACTAGCTGCAGGGAACTTTTTATTTTATTTATACAGAGTGTTTGCACCTAATTAAATGAAAAAGTAGAAATGTGCAGAACTACCTAAAAGTAATTCAGGGAGCTGACAAAAAAAAACAACAACTAAAAAAAGGGAAAAGGCATATGCCCCACTTTGTGGGTGGTGTGTTGAACACAGAGATCTGTGTCATGGTGCTGCTGACCCTGACAAAGAGTGTGATTCTTACACTTACATCATGTTATGTGAGGTCAGGGGTTGCCACGTGACAGGCCACGACCCTCATATAAATCATTGCCATGTAAACTGTAAAAATCACACTTCATTTCTTGAAGACTGAGCAGTCTCAAGAAAAGAGTGAAGATATCAGGCCATAAAACAGCAGCCACAATATTAGTGATACACAAAACTAACTCCTTTTTTTTCCCCTGAGGAATAGAGGTAAACCAATCACCTGTCTGGTTTTGGTTGGTGTTATTTGGCGAAGGGGCAGGCGATAATTTTTACTTTCTTCTTTATCTAAAACCTTGCAGCAGTTTAATGGGGGAAGATGATGTAGCAGTAGAAAAGCATTCAAGCTTAGCCAAATGGTTTCTCTTTGGTCTCTGTAGGTATCTGTAAAAGCCTGGGTAGAGACAGAATCTGATACCTTGCCTGGATTTCAGCCTGCAGATGAACCACTCCCATCTCCCAGTTTCATCCTCCTTTTCTCACATCCTCTAACCTTCACCAGCCATGGTCTTCACTTAGATAAGAAAGAGCACTTAAATTAAATTAGGGCTACCTGTGTCTACCTAGTTGATAGCTAATGACTGGCTCATGCTGCGGATGGGTGGCATGAACAAGCATGGGATGTGATCATCTTCTCATGATCCCTGGGCAATAACCAGAGAAGAGACAGTCCCTTTCTGGGGATCTCACTGATGCTGGGACTCTCCTCTGAAGCAAGGTGCCCACACCAGCACCCATACCTGCATCACTGGGGTGCTATGCTGCAGGCATTTCTCCGAGATACACTTCATCTGCATATACAGGGTCAACGTGGACCAGTAAGCAACAGCTGAACTTCAGCATTTATCACAGATCCCCACACTTTCTCCATCCACTCCCACCTTGAGTTCCTCCAGCCATCGGTGAATCCTGTGGCATGGAGACCTAGGAATACTGCAAGGCCAGAGTGTCTGTGGCAGGAAGAGTTCAGCCCCAGCAAATTTATACGGTGCCACCTCTCTGGCATGTGGTACTTGGCATAGAGTTATCTTCCTACGGCAGAATTGTGCTCCAGCATCTCAGCTTTGGTTTTTGAACGGACACATCTAGTCCTTCCGTTTGCAAACAGACCCTTGCAAATACAGGAGAAGGAGGTGTGCAGAAAGCTGGAAGTGGCATCTCAGAGCTACAAACGCTCTCAGCCAGGGCTGTGGGGGATATGCAAGGCCATGGTTGTACTGTTTGTCATGCTTCCAGCATAGCAATTAATTTGCCATTTATTTTACCAGTCACCTAATATTTTGGCTTGCTATTTCCTAAAACTTTGTTTAACTGCATTATAACATATGTTTCCTGGACCTTAAGACACTCTTAATTCCTCATTAGCTGTTAGTTCTGCCCTCTAGTGCTGCCTGTGACACAGGAACTGGATGTTGTATTACAAACCCCTGGCTTTGCCATAAAGCCTAGCTGGTGTTTAAGAGCTGACTGGTCAAATGCAAAATGGTCAAAAATCTACATGTTGGCTAAACTAACTTGACATTTTTTGTGCCTCCTTGGAATGGGTTACCAGTCCATCTGTAGTCATTTAAACAACAAACCTCTGAAAGACAGCCCACCTAAACCCCAGCATTTTACAATACCAACCAGTTCAACTGCAATTTATTTATTCCATGCTTAAGCAGCTTAACCTGTAGCTCTGATGCACCCCACAGGTTCTCAGCTGCTGGGGATACGACCAAGTGCTGCTTTGAGTGAAGCACAACTGAGAAAGTTCTTCACCTCAGTGCCTGGAGTTCAAGGTCAAGGTGGAACGAATGGCTGAGCCAAAGAGAGCATGGGATGCTGCTTAAGCAAAAGGTTTTTATGGCAGGCTGTCACAGTAACTTGACACAGCATAGTCATAAAATGTGAGTTTTCGCCTGGACACTTTGCAGTTTGCAAAGTATATGCAAAAACTTCTGATAGTGCTTTGCATTTAGGCAGTATTATTTTTAAGTACAGTTTGATGCAAACCCAAAAGCATGTTTTCCTAATTCTACCTGGGGAAAATATCATCGCTCAAACACACTGAAGCAGTTAGGATGATGTTGTCATGTTTCCTAACTCAGCAAAATTGAGTACAGGGAGATGAAGGCA
The DNA here is from genome assembly GCF_000695765.1 of Mesitornis unicolor. Taxonomy (NCBI): domain Eukaryota; kingdom Metazoa; phylum Chordata; class Aves; order Mesitornithiformes; family Mesitornithidae; genus Mesitornis; species Mesitornis unicolor. The sequence continues at coordinate 18,675 of NW_010187203.1, read as the reverse complement.
TGACTGCTGATATAAATCTTGGAAATGCCTTCACTCCTGGGAGAAGGCAAGCATGCCATTACTACGGTCACTATAACGTTTTGGTAAGACAACAGACAATACAAGAAAGGCAAATGCTGAAGAAGCTTTGAGTCTTTTTTGTCATAGAAGCTCATTGATATTTGGGAAAGAAATACCCATCCACACCCCACATCTTTCCTTCCTCTGGTTAGTGCACAGCTTTCACAGCCCAACCTCCTTCACACCTCTTCATGATCTCTTCAAGATATGCAGATACTTGAGGAGAGTGGAACTTAGCATTTCAGAGTGCAAAGCTGCTGAGTGATATGTGTAAGGCTTTATTGAAAGATTGCTGGAGGAACTAGAGCAACAGAGAGTAGATCAGAAAAGCTAATGAAGACGGAGATGGTACCAAGCTACTGTGGGAGTCTGGGACACTGCAGCATTGAAAGAAGGAAGGTAGAAAGAAAAAGATCAGGTTCCTCTCAATCTCTTCTCAATCTTTTCTCCAGTTCTTCAGCTTCTGAGTCTTGTGCTGACATTTAGCTCATCTGGGGGGTAAGGGGGAAGGTTGAAGAAGCAGAGCCTGATTTGCTGGACAGACACGGGGCCAAGAAAACTGCAGTTGATTCGAAACCAGTGTCAGGGTCCTGTGCAAGGCGATGGTTACCAGGAGTTCAGAGATATGAGCAGGGGGCAGTGAGATTGGGCTGTATGATAATACTGAGAATGTTGTTTCAAAGAAGATCAAATTCCTAAGCAACTTACAACAGCAGACCTACCTGTCATCACTTTTACAATGGCCAGGTTACACTTTGGGAAACACCATCTTGCATCTTCTTCCTTTCAATGCACACTGGTTTGTGTCAGGAAAAGTGGATATACAATATTCAAACCATATTCACACTACCCACCAAATACCATCCATATCTAAAGTTATCTACACTTCCATCCTTGCAGTAAGTCCAGTTGTCAGGAGCTGACTAACATTTAAACAGCTGTTGAAGTACACCCTACAAGGCATAATGACAACTGGGGTTGGGCAACAACATAATTTGTGTACCAAAAGCAGTAACTGGTCTTAACAGTCTGTGAGTTAATGTCAGCCCCTTGAAGCGGTCAGCTCTTGCAAACAGGTCTGAGTTGAATAGTGTGAGAAATTGTAATTGGTGTATCCACAAATGCAAGGCTACTAACATTGCAACCATCAATATTTATTCCCCACTACAGTAATAGTAATGGATTACTATTAGCTAAAAAAATACTGAAAATATATATACGCTGTAACATTAAATTTAAACTGACATCAAAACATGCACTCTTAGCAGTTGAAGTAGCCAGGATATTTTTTATATTCAAATAGTTATTTTAAAAAAGAAAATAAGTATTCTCACTTATTTGGTAAAAGAAAAATCAACACTGTGTCCTCAAAGAATTGATCATTTTAGCTCTACAAGTAGAAGGAAATTTGTAATAACCCTGGATTCCTAGGCCAGTCCAGGGGCTGAATATTGCTATTGAGGAGATGACTATTTGGGTTTTTTTAAATATATAAATCACATGTTTCATTTGCAAATGAAATTGCACCCTGCCCTGGAGTTTGGAACATCTGCAATTTGTAATTGTACAAAGAAGCTGGGAGAACTGAATGAAAACAGAAGCTTTTTGTGCGTACGTGCATGCGTCCATGCACGTGCACACGTGTGGGTGGGTTGTGCTCGTGTGGGCATATGACAAAAAGGGAGGGAGACTAAAAAAAAGAAGAAAAATGTTCTTTGCTTCTTTATTTTTGAAACTCAGGACCTAGCAATAGGTGATTTCCAGACATGGACCTAATGTTGCAGACCACATCATACGCTGATACCTCCAAAATTAGATTTGTGGCTAAGGCTTCCCACTTGGAGAACTTTGATAATCTTTCTGTGCACCTCATGAACATGTGATATGTTTCAGTAAATGTATGAAAAAGACACTCTAAAGCATGAAATTAAGCTAGATCTGAAGCTTAATATTTGCCCAAAAAAAGTTTTGGACAGAAAGGCTAATTAGTAAGGTATCTGAAAGAATAAACCAGTGTTTAATTACACAATAAATATTATCTAATCTCAGCAGCTGAGGCATTGCTGACCAAGTTATTTTACTAAAAGTCAATATTAATTCAGCAATGAATTATTGACCAATAGATAGTGCCTAAAATAAGACCTCCTCATTCTAGTTTGTTGTATGGTCATAACATATTTATCAATCCATCTTTTCTCTTTATCTGACTGATGTTTTTTGGTCCCTTTCCGTCTATTTGTTGCCCTTGTGGAGCACAACCTATACCTACTACCAAGAAAAGGAGAGACGAGCACAAGAGATCTTCGCACATGAAGGCAAGCGTAAATATTCTGTGCCTCTGAATGCAATAGAGAGAAGTTTACTTTTTTGGCGTTTCAGCCTTCTTCACTGGTCAGAGTCGTACCACAGAAGCAATCCTAGCTTCCCATCTAAGTCACGGTATCAGTGTTTCTATGGGTATCCTTAGACTTCTCTGGTTTTGTATTCATCCCTCAGTGAAAACACTTCCAGGTAGATAGTACGAGGAATTCCTTTTAATTTGGGCTTTGCATTTGAAATCCGTGGAAAAAAAAATTCTGACATTTACTCTAGATTAAATATGGCTCAGCAACTACAACAAAGGTAAATCCAGTCTCCTGAACTACATAACTTACTAATTGCTCTTTGTTCCATAGGGATACAGGATACATGGAGTGGCTGAACAGAGACTAAACATGACACATCTATCTCACAAGCTGTAAGAAAGAGTAGATGGATACAAAGAGAGCACGTTATAGCCAGAAATCTTGTAAATTCAATTACATATTTAAAAGGAGATTGGAGACAGTTCAATGTAGTAAGACGTCTCATATTTTTGAGAGTGAAACATAAAAAAGTATAATAAAAGAGGGAGCCATGAAAAGACAATTCTACATCAAATGAAAAGGATAGGAATGTTACAGGAAACAGACTAAGAAAAAATATTACGAATTTCAAAAAACAAGAAATACCTTCTACTTCAAAGAAGCAGCCAGACTACAGTGTGTTTTGCTGAATTATTCCTTCAAGCCCTCTGAAAGTCAGGCATCACAAATACTCAGGCTATGGAAAAGCAGACTGTGACAGCCCTCAGCAGAGCTACATACCTGCTAAAGAAAACAAATTTTGCAGATTTAATTTCAGACCTAATTTTAAGTCAGAATTTTAAGTGTCCCTCCAACCCAACACTCTTAAAAATCTCTGAATTTCAAGTTAACTTTGCCGTCCAGAAGACACATATATGCAGAACAACATGAGTGTACAGTATTTAAAAGCGTGAAAACACCTGCTCTCCAAAGGTCCACGTGCTGCTGCCCATTTGCTTTGGCATGGCTAATCCTTAGTTAAATATCAGCACAGCTTGAAATTGGTAATTACAGATACATCAGTATTTATAGCCCTGACAGCTTCCAGAGCCCCAAAGCAGCTGCCACACCAAAAGGATAGGTAATATGCACAATGATATTTCCTGTTTGTTTGCTTTGCTTCCTCCTCCTAAATCTTCCCCACTGCAAATATTGCCACCCTCCTGCTTCATCTCTGTTCCCACCCTTGCTTTCCTCTCTCTGTTTTCTATTTCATCTATTAAGTTACTGCCCCTACCTCTCTGTTCTCGTGTGTTTACTCATATTAACTTGTGCACTTCTTCTTTCTCTGTCATCCCACCCTGGACTACAACAAACAAAACAAAATATAAGAGGAACAAAATGAAGGACTGCAACTTTAGTAAGCTCATTACACATCTCATGTTATTTGGTACATGAAGCCTTAGCATAGGGCTGGGGCTTGACTTGAGAAATAGTAATTTTTCTTTGGAAAAGAGAAAGCAGCTTTCTAGCACACGTGGTTTCTGAGAAAACATTATGTGAGAGCACCCTGAAGGCTAAGAAACCAAAGACAAATAAAAGGAACCTCAAATTGATTATTTTTAAGCCAGAAGGCAAATAAAAAGGAACTCCAAATTGATTATTTTTAAGCCACCCTCATCATGTATGATTTTGGAACGCTTAGCGCTGGCAACACTGCAACACAGATCAAGTGTAGGATTTGCCAAAAATCAGACTGAGCTTCCTCCATACATTTGCTTCCTCTTCTACTCCTACCCATCAGTGCAGGATTTTTAAAGACTGACTGCAAACTAGCAAAACAGCAGTGTGCACCCTGAAAACTGGTGAAAAGCAGCAGCAGTGATCTAAACAGGGAATAAGGGAATTTTGTGACTGCTGTGCTCCCACCTTTCTCAATTCCTAACAGGGATGGGCTTTGAATCTGGCTCTGAAACCAATGCGCTCTTCTGACTCACTTCCAGGCAGAAGGCAGCCACATGTCCTTTTGTGACAAAAAGGAGTGGTAGTGTGACAACGCAGCCAAGTGGTGAGCATTATTTGTCCTCAGGTTACCATGGGTGAGAAGTGAACATGCTAAGCCACAGTATCATCTTCCTTTTGGGTCTGGCAGGTATTTGGTTTCCTCCAGTTTGCTTTGCTTTGCTTTTAATAGCCTTAACGACGTCTCAGCTTAAATAAGAAACTTCTCCAGACTTGACCAGATCTTTGTGATGGATGAAAAAGTGTTTAACTCTCATGGGCTTTGCATTTTCTATTTTGTTTTGGTAGGAGAGGGAGCAGCAGCATCAAAAAATTACAACGGTGTAATGTTGTGTTCCCTGTTCTCAGATGTTTTCTCCTGTTTGTGTAGCTAAGGTGTCTGGCACCCTGGTAGGCATCAAGGTATTTCTGGTTTGATTAACACAAGTCATACTGGAACTACCACGACATGCTCCTCCCTGTGCAGCTACTACCTTATTTTTCAATCATTTTCAGGCACAAATCCATCTATTCAACTCTAAGCTGATCTAAAGCTCAGAAATCAGAAATTGTGGAATCCATAAAGGAAATAGCATACAAAGAAGAAAAACAGCTATTTACAATTACAGCGACTGGGGTTTTTCCAGGAAATTCTGATTTTGTGTATTCCTCTGCCCGTAGTGTTTCAGTTTCTGCGGTGGATAGTTTGATGGATCTGAACTGGAATGACGTTCAACACAGAAGAGGCAGAAACAAGTGCAGAAACCTTGGCAGCGCTGCTGTTGGCTGTTTGCTGGTGGCGAGGATATGAAGCCTAATCGGCAGTGTAGTTCAGGACACGGTGAGTTAGGGCTTCATTGCTGAGAGGAAGCCATGGAAGGGATTCAGCAATTTCTGTCCAAACTGAGCATAACACAAGAGTTTTATGGGTGTATCACAGAGATGAGTGCATGTCATGAGGAAGGTGAATGTTTCTTAAGTCTCAGCAGCTAGGAAAATGCAGATTCAGGTTCACCTTTCCAGAAGCCCATCAAGCTCTTTCTGTATGTTAACACCACCCTGTTCCTCCTCTACATGGAGGCACACCTGTCTCCTTCCTGAACCTTCTTGCCATTTTAAAGCTTTCATGTTACTGAGTAAAAGGGGATAAAACAGAGTCTAAACTTACTCTGGCTCTTTTGTGAACTGCACAGAAAGATAAAGTGCTTAAAATGAGCAGTAATACCCGAGACTCGATGGTGCATTTAGGAGCTGGCAGAAACTGGCTCCTGAAGCAGCATCTTTCTGAAAGTCAAAGGGTCTCAGAGATACAGCCAAACTGTTCAAAAAATTCCTGACTGTAAGGCTTATTTGTCCAGTTCATAAATCTGCCTCTCTATTCTTCAAAGTGCCAAAAGCTATCTAGCCAGACATCCAGCTTTCATAAGACAGTCTAACAAGCTGTCTGGCTCAATTAGTTGAACTCTGATGGTGATCCAGATTTTAAGTTAGCAGACCACGTTTGTAAGGAAAATATCTACTCGCAGACCCCATTCCCTTCCAGTGCCGGTAGCTTAATCACCATGTTATAGTTGTAAAAGGTTTTTTGCAATGAACCACAAGAAAAAGCTCTGCAGTCGATCCACACACCACAGTTTCAGATCCTCGATTCCTCAGCCTTTTTTTCTTGGCCTTCTTCACCGTAAATGGTGGAAGCGATACTTTCTATGGTCTGGTTGTGCATAACGTGATGTGAAAAAAAGAGCTGCATACTTGGTTATGACTGAGAAATTCTGAGTACTAAAGTACTCTTTGGGATTTCTTCAGTCTGAGCTCACTCTGTTCTTGGATAATCCCGTAACAGGCTGTTCTATATGATCACAGATGTAAACGGCCCACAGAAGCTGGACTCTATTACTAAGACTGTATATGGTTATTTCTAATTGCTATTTCCATTATAACTCCTAGTAAAAAGCTGATATGGCTCAGCAGAAGCAGTCCTTATAAAAGTACAATTCAGGCTTTAAATCAATAAAGAGTAAAATAACCACTAGAAGCACAGATCTGTTGTGATCCCTCTTCCTAAAAAATGACAATGCTTAAGAAAGTAACCTTTTTTTTTTCCTAGCTGTCCAATTAACCTACTTCTTCAAGTTGTACCCGTGGCAGTCAGCATACATACAGACAGATTCTCCTTCTCTCCTGGCAGACACAGGGCAGAGATGTCTTCACATTCCCCTGTTTCTACTGTTTCTCACTAATGGCTTCAGCAAGGTTCCCATCAGCACTCCCAGGAACCCACCTGCTTTGGTGATCCCTCACTACTGATGTAGGCAGCAGTAACGCAGCTGCACAGAAAGACTTTAAGGAACAAAATCCAACCCGAAACCTCAAAATGAACTATTCCTCATCATTTCATGCACTTTTTTTTCCACATTGGCCATACAAAGCTTATTCAAATATGATCCGTCCTATGACTGAAAATTGTTAGTGATAAAATTCTCAGTCATGGAAAACACAACGAAAAAAGGTAAATATACAGTGGTGATACAATGTTATTAGAGCTCTTAAGTTTTCAGGATTTACTACATTTCAACAAGCAAATTCAGCAAAACCATCTAGATTCATATTTGTCTCTATTTAGTTTTTTGGATTTTGACCAATGTCTAGCAATACAAAATGAATCCAAATAAGATGCTAGTTCTGTATACTACATAGTTGACTTAACTCTGTACAAAATTTAAAACGTAACACAATTTATAATCCTATATGACGCAAGTATCAGAGGTAAAAAAAGCTATTTTTAAACTAGTTGTGCTGACTTCAGCACATTTTAGAGCAGGCCTTATTTTCATAAACTTCACAAGTTAATATGCAACTTTTATGAGAGAGAATCATCAGGATTATGTGGAAAGGTGTTGGCAAAGTAACACATACAGTAAAACAATTCTCAAAATACTAGTCGTTATTCTCAATTATGTTTTCTGTTTGATTGTTAAAAGCCAATCTTGTTGACCCAGCAATATACACTTGGCTTTGCAGCCGCTATTGCTGCTTAGTAATGTCTTGGGAAATCCTATGCCTTTGAAACTCTATGCAAATTGCCTAAAAGGAGCCAATGTTAACACTCAGGCTGAATTAGAAAATAGGAAAATACACAAAGTAAGTAGTTTAAGGACAAAGTTGTCTCTAGCTAAAAATTAAGCATTGATTCACAGTGACATTATAAAAACACTAAAGTGTACATTAAAATTCTGAAACATCGCTGCTATTCACAGCTGGCCAATGTAAACATTTGTTACTTCTGTGTCTGAGAGTGAATTTGTAAGTTAGGAAAATTATGTCAGTATAGAAGAATTCAAAAATAATTTTATCTGATTGGCAAGTGAGTTCAAGTGCTGAGATACTAAATAAATATTTGACAGCACCATTCCATAGTATAATTTATTTTCCATATGCACTAAATTAAAAGGAAAGCTTTTCTAAACTGCAAGCAATTTCCAGGCAAACCACTAAGCAGGATGATGGTGATGGCTGCCATTGTGTCATGGTAGACCACCTTCTCACCCTTGCAAAGGTCACCAGAGTTTTGAGCAAATAATCAAAACCACAAGGCAGAGAACAGTACAGTGGGTCCACTTTTGTCACACTTGTGAGAGGGAATTTTAAATTTATATCGCGAGCACTTCTGCTCATGGGGGAGGAGGAAACAATGTTGAATGCCTGACCTTGTATTTGTGTCAGTAGGGCCACCACTACAGATAAGGAGTTCAGAGTTTTACCTAGCAATGGGCATTGCTGAGAAAATTCATTCCAGCATGATAGGGCTGTCGTTAAGATACTGCTTAAATCTATGATGTGTCTTAATGAGTGTATGGAAATATGTTATTTGTGCAATGACACACAGGCACACAATGGCACAAGGAGAGACAAGAGGCACATAAGAACTATTAGATGTGATGCACAAACAGGCCCAGAGCTCAGAAATCCTTTCAAAGAGGAAACTGAAATACCGTCTGCACTGGTTTTTTTTGTTATATACTGAAATGGAAGTTGCAGAGGGGCTATACTTTCAGGTCCCCCCAGTTTTGGAAAAGATAGGTCTCCTCAGTGGTTCCTGCCAAAGCAGAGCTCTATTATTTAAGACTGAAGCAAAGAAGGAAAGGTTTCACATCATTACAGTCACATAGAGCTGCATTTTTAATACTGTAATTATGGAGATAGATAATCAACCAGGTTTACATCTTGCTGAAACGCTAGGGTCAAAATTAGAGCTGAAGTTCCCTCAAATTAAGAGACTATTATGCAGAATTTTTATTTAAACCCCTGCAGAGACAATAGATAGCTACAAAGTTCAGCTTGTTTATAACCCAAAGGAATTGTCAAGGGCAAGGTTCATAACTAACTATGAGAAAATATAGGTAACACTTATCGCAAATGCAAGCCTCACCTATATGTAAAACCATATGCTTTTTGAAATACTACTATATTACTATAATGTTTTGGATGTTAAATGCAGAACAAAAGGTATTCAGTAACAGTTATACTTACAAAACTATTACAAAAAATCTGTGCTTTTTTCCCCATTACAGAAAAAGGAGGAGAGTTGCAGACATCTGTTTACCAAAAAAATAGAAGTGAAATGGAAAACTTGATTTATATGAGGAGATTAAATCCAGAATGACATTTTTCAGTTTTTTACAGTACATGTTATGTTTCCCACTTCATTCTCTTCTATAACTTAAAGAAGCCTGGAATATCTACTGATTATCCTACAAATCATGAAATCTTAACTAATATGCCACTAAAATACTTGAACTATCAAAAGGAAAACGAATACAGACAGTATTGGAGGTTCTACATTAATCTTCACTCTTGATCTAACAATGTGTATCATATGTGAATACACATGCTCTCGTCTTCTTGACGTACTTTCTGTCATGTACACAGGGTCCCTTTCTTTCTAGAGAGTGCTAATACAGAAAAATGCATTTGTTGTGAAGCTACACTACAATACAGAGTCTGTATAGCACTTTGGCATTGTTCTGGATGAAAAGCATTACATGCACGTAAGCTGTGTCATTAAAAAAACAATTTGGGAGATTAGAAAGAGTGGAAAACAGAAAGAAAATAGTGATTCTGAAAGAAAATAATAGCGCCAGAAAGTCAACATTCTATCTTCCTAGGCTTACAGTGCTACATAATTACCAGTGTGAAGTAGCTGTTCAGTTTATTTATTATTGCAAAATAAACTCTCTTTGTGTGCATGGATGTTCTGTTGCACTTTGGAATTAACTACACTTCATGGCTACTGAAACAACAGCAATAAACCATTTTCTAACAAAGTGCAGGAGGAGTCAGAAGGTTGACTCAGAAGTCAGTACTTATTCAATTACCTACTAGCCTTGTTTCCAAAGTTCAGAGGTCTCAGTATCTTCTTTTACAACTTCTTCTGTTTTAAAACTTTTGGCCTAAATGTCCATGCACAGACGCTACACACACAATCTTGTGGGCAAGTACATGTGCCCCCAAACTGGGCACAAATACAACTGTCAGGTTTGTGGGTGTTTAGAAAGGTATTTGAATGACAGGTTTAGGTCATTTCATGTACAATTCGTGGCAGAAATTTGGACTATCTGTATTATTTCAAACTACAGGGAAATAAACAGTTAAATTTAATAGTATCTCTGAGAATATGAATGTGTGGTATAAGGCAGTGGCATACTGAATGGCTACAGAATTTTTTAATAACACTGCAATTAAACAATGTATTATTCCAAATTATGTCAGCCTAAATTGGTGAAATTAAATTAAATCTATTACAGCTACACCTGATTCTGACTACACTTGTTTTGAGCTGAAGTGTGACACATCCTGACATCAGACTAGGTTAAGTGTCAGTCCAAAGCTGACTTATTCTTTAGTTACTGTAAAATTGGCAGCAAGTACCTTATTTTTTTCAGAAAGTAAATTGAATAAAGGAAATATTTTTTTGTCCCCACAATAACTTCCTGTTTTCAATTTAATATTACTGATAAAACATATTTTTAGTAGATGAAAAATTTTAATATGGTAATTGCACTGCTCTTTAGCTGATCTTTAATTTCACTGACTTTCTTCCAGCTTCTCCTACCTCGTCACCTTCTGTCATGACCCTAGTGCAGTGCTGCGTTGTCTGTCAAACCACACTAGTTTATCTTCTGGCCTTTTTCTGAGCATGGGCTTCAATTTCCTGTTGATCTACATGATGCCTGGAGAATTGGTTTGTTTTGAAATGAGGTGGGTTTACCACCCTGTGCTGTAAATGCCAGTCTAAACAGCACAAACACAGATGTTGGCTTGGCTTATCCATGTCTTTCAAATCTCCAGTGTTATGCTCCAGTAAATTTTACCACAGAACCATTGCAACAGGCACATTCCACCCACCCGAAGCCTAATCCTCTACAAATACGCTCATGCAAATGTCTTCCTTCTCAGTATCATTTTCTAGTTCATTTCTGTAGCATGGAGCAGTCATTCTGGCTGTCAAGTGTCATTTTCCTCTGGAAAGGGCAAAAAGACAAGCAAAGAAAAACAAGTAACTTTACAAAAACAAAGGAACTGGAACTGATAATGTTCATTCATCAGCGACTGCAGATTCCATGACGTGCAACAAGGGTGTGAAATTAAGATTCTTGGACTCTTCCTCAGCTGAGGAAGAGCAAAGTGACTCCTGAAAGGAAACTGTTAGGATAGTCATTGCCTCACACCTGCCTCACTGAAAGTGGAGCCTGCCTCTCTTCATTCACTACAAGGGGAATGCAGACACCTGGTTTATAGACCTAACACATATGCACGTACTTCTAATGCATCCATTACACAAAGGCTGCAGCTCATCTTGCACTATCTACAGCCCCACACTATCTCATCCTTTCTGAGAAGAAATCCTCTTTGTTCCATTCATCTGCAACACGGCTAGAACCTTCAAAATCTGGGCCATGTGAAAAGAAGAGGTAATGGTGAGTGGAAAAGGTAAAGCCAGAAGAAAGTGGCATCCCCTTGGCTGGGGCACAGTTCTGTGGAAAAGACTCTGGTGGTGCTGATGCAAGCCAAGCATCAGTGAGCAGCAAAGAACATCAGCCCTGGCAGCAAAGAAAGCAAACTTCATCCTGAGCTGTAGTAACAGAAACACAGCCAGTGGTTCCAGATAATTTATTATCTCCCTCTACTCGGTGCTCATTAGACCACATCTGGAATACTGCATACAGTTTTGGATCACTGGTACAAGATAAACTGCAGTGAGCTCAGTGAAAGGCCACCAAGAGGGTTAGGGAGGGCTTGAGTGCTTTTCCTGTGGGCAGAGGCTGAGGGAACCCAGCTTGTTCAGCCTGGAGAAGTGAAGACTTTGGGTGGACCTCATAGAAGCCTGCCAGTGCCCATTGGGAGACTGTTGAGAAAACAGAGCCAGGCTCTTCAGACAGTGGTGCACGATGGGAGGACAAGAGACAACAGACATGAGATGAAAGAAGAGAGGTTTTAATTGGATGTTAGGAAAACCTTTTTCTCTATTAGGATAATCAGGCAGTGGAACAGGTTGCCCAGAAAGACTGTGTAATCTTCATCCTTGGAGATTTTCAAGATCGAACTGGCTAAAGCCTTGAGCCACCTGCTCTGATCTCAGAGCCAATCCTCCTCTGAGCAGCAATTCAGACCACCTGAGGTCCCCTCCAAGCTGAATTATTTTGTGATTCTGTAATTTGAAATCATTATGTGTGCTGTTCAGAAAAATAGCTGTTAAAAGGCAGCTTTAGTTACCTCTTATGTGTTGGTTTCACCCTGTCTGAAATTCTGCATGCAGATGAATACTGTTGCGGTCTGAAAGATTTTTAAGGCTAGTCTAAAATCATTGCTACCTTCCCAACTGATAAGCTCTATAGAGCTGACTCTTGAGAAACGTAGAGACTTATGGTGTTTCCGTTTGAGCTTTTCCTTCTAGCATCCTATCTCCTAAATCCACACCTCAACCCTGTCCTGCTGCAGTAGTCAGTGAATGCCAGGACTACAGCAAGAGGGTGACCCCAGATAACTCCAGTGCAACCATGTAGAATCACAGAGAAAGCATTAGGAAAAGATAATGCTGCAGAACATTATTAGTATTTGTGAGCAAGGTAATTTAATCGGTATGTAAAAAGCTTTCTCTGCCTTCCTCACATAAGATTATTTTGTTTGCCTTCACTTCAAGATTGGTACTTTTTCTTGCAACAAAATAAAAGACTATATCACGTAAGGTCACAGTATACATTACAGGTAGTAGTTGCTTAGCATCAATCTCACACTTAAAACGGTGATAATTCTATCTGCTTGAAACTTGTTATTGCTCCACCCAGCTGTCACGATTCCTCTGTATAAAATTTGTTTTCCATTCCTTCCACTCTCCTCCAAATTCTGACTTTTCTCCCCATAGCTTCAGAGATCCTAAGCCTCCTCATTTTCTGGCTGGTTTCAGCCTTCAGTGTTAGCCAGACTGTGACCGACAGGAAGCGAAAACATGTAAGACCAGTGACCCTACTACAGAAGACATAGATGAAGAACATAGGAGGTAGGGCTTGCTCCAGCAAGTGACCTTAAATAATACATTAATCAATGTAAGAAAGGAGACATTGCACTTGGATTGACTAGCTGTGAGAACAGCCAGAAATGCAGGATGTTTGTGAGACCCAGTACCTATCATCTATGTTGTCCATGGATGCCACTTCTAAATACGTTTTCCTAAGTGGCAGGTGATGTTCAGGCTCTTCAAGGAACAACTTGGAGGACTCTTGTTTGTCTTCTCCCAGTCATTTGCTCTACCTGGGGTATACTCTGTGTGTATTTGTTGTAATTCTGGAAAATCTTTATTTCTACAAAGAGCTTGTCCTCCAGAAAACTAAAACAGCATCATAATACATGACCAAAGAAGTATGTATTGCAATCGATAATCTCTATAAAAGCAGATGGCATTTCACTGATAACTTCTAGAAATCCCTTGGGATTGCTTGGCTGTTTCTATTTTCCATATAATTAAAAGAAAAAAATGGTAAGTGAAATTCACAGTATGCATTCTTGAACTAATTTCACTGATGTCAGTAGAACTAAGGTGAAGATTAATTTAGTTTTGTTACTGTCAAGGAAAGAAGCTGTTAAAGTTATGGATTTTTTTTGGTGCACCTTTATTTTTCTGGTAATGAAAGGACACAAAAATATATTCTGTATGGATCCATATATTAATAGCATATCCACTTTGAAATAAGTATGATTCACCCTTCATAATTTATCATTCTCTTCACTAGTGTGCTTGTTACAACAGATAGTTGAAGGGTTGCCATTAGGATTTTGTCACCATTTGATGTAAACCAAACTAGAAGTTATTTTTAGATCTCATGTATTCAATATTTAAAATATATTTCCTACATAAAAATGCAGAGATTATGGAAATTCTCTAGAAATATGGTTTTGGCCTTGTTTTTGCATGTTTTTCTATGTTATTGCACACTTTTTTTGGATATGTTACAGTATTTCCAATCAGCCATTAGTAATAGGTTTAGCAGTTGTTTCAACCTCCCTCAAAATTCTTCTCGTTTTTTTTCCATAGAAGGCAATTTAAGGATCCATCTGCAAACACTTGCTATCCAAAGGAGTGCTTGCTACCATTAACAGTTCCTGTGAAATCAAAGTACTAGCGAGTATTCTACCTAGTAATGGGAGTCTGGAGGATTGGAGCTTAGGTTGCATATGTTCATTTAAAGTTGGGAGGATATTCAGGCAACCCCTGTTTCGCACTACAAGTGTATGCCATGTTCTGTAGCTCCTGCTTTATATTTCTAACACTGCTTCTGACCAGATGTATCTACTTGAATGTGAGCCATGCTGTCTCCATGCTTCAGTTTACCTGGATTCAGAATAGAAACAAAATTTGTCCCATGGCATTTGGGAACACAGTGCTTCATTAGGTAATTTGAGAACTAACTGTGTCAGTGACAGAAGTACACTGAGGTCTTCAGTGGAAATGTACCCTTCTGAAGAGTCTATGAAAAGAAAAATTTTCAAAAAGATCTTACCCTACTCTTTATTTCTATGGGAGCATCACATCTGTAACTCCCACTTACTGTTTCTGTAGCAGCAGTATCCAGTGATCCAACTCAGCAGCCCATTACACTAAACACTAAAGAAGAACATTCTGATAACATTAATATTTATGCTTCACTTTGCCCATATAATTGTGCTTACATCTTGAGGCATCTAATTTCAGGTTCCCTACGCAGTCAAAAGGGAGCAGGTGGAGTCTTTAACTTCTCACAGGTCATAAAGGGAATCTGTTCTTCTAGGTTAAGAAGTTAATTTAAATGCCTAAAACTCTGTGCATTGAAGCAGCTGAATACAAACAAAACAAAAGCCTTGAGCATCCAATTCAAAGTGGTAATTTAGGAAGGAATCATCACTGAAAGGAGCAATGACCCTAAACCACCCAGAAGACTGTATAAAATAGGTATCTATCTATCTCTTTGTCTAAATTCCCTACTGTGTGCCAGCCTTTTGTTGGTGAGCCACATGAGAAAGACCTCTCTGCGTTTCATTCTAATCCAAAGTCCACTGTTTCACAATGTTTCCTCTTTCAAAGAATCAAGCACATTTTTTACATTTAAGAAATCACAAATAAGAAATATATGATAATGGAAATGGCAGAGGCATAAAATATCTGTTCTGCTAAAGCAACAGCATGTATTCCAAGTTTAGAGAAAGTAGACATGCTGCCAAGGCATTTGACCACAATCATTTTCCTTCTCCATTTAAAATTCTAGTATTTATCTTCTCTTCTTTTATCCAATGAAACTCCATTCAGATTTCTGCCTCCTAAGAACACAGATGCAATGATTTTTAGTTTACCTGACCAACTAACTACATTAAAAGGCTTTCATTTCACAGTTGCAGATTAACATAATTAGAAAATTCCAAGATACAATGTACAGCATAGAAGAGATACCCTGATGTATGGCAGCATGGTCAGAGCCAGTGTACAGAGACTACAACCAGGCTGCCATGTCTTAAGATGACCCGGGACATACCCACAGACCTGCATGTGCTCAGGCATCTCCAGACATGCATATATTCCCTGCTTTCAGAACTTGAAGAAGGCCAAGTCTTCTCCTGCACTTCCTGTGGCTTAATTTGAAATTCCCTATGCATATATTTTTGCCAACCAATTTTATACCTTAGAACTGACAGAATAATACAAGTTGGAAATTACTTCCAAAGGTTGTCTAGACCAGCTATCTGTTCAAACCAGAGCTAACTTCAAGTAAGAGCAGGTTACTCATGGCCACATTTAGAAAATCTCCAACAGTGGAGACACCACTGTCTTTCTGAGCCCTCTTCCAGTGTTCAGCCACTCTCATTGCCATGAATCTTCTCCTTACATCCAACTGGAATTCCCCTTGTTGCAACCCATGATCATTGTCTTTTTGTCTTTGACAAGACATCTTCAAGAAGAGACTGGCTTCATCTTCTCTACACCCTCCTTTTAAGGTAGTAGAAGATTGAAATTAGATCCCACTTGGTCTTCTCCTTCTCTAAACACTTGGCATCTCCTTGCTCAGCATATGCTGCAGTCCTAAACCACTATACTGCTCCTCCACTGTACTCTCTCCATTTTGTCAACATCTCTGACAATCAGGACCCCAGACTGCTCACAGTACTTCAGATGGAGTCTCAAAAGTATTGAATAGAGGGGTATAATCACTTCTCTCAACCTCCAAGCTACTCTCTCACTAATGAAGTTTTTGTTGCTGCCAGGGCATACTTCTGACTCATGTTCAGCCCATTGTTCACCAGGACCTCCAGGTCCTTTTTTACAGAGATGCTTTCTAGTCAGCCAGCCCTCAGATGCAGGACCTTGAGTTTGCCTTTGCCAAGTGTCCTGAGATTCCCATCAGCCCATTTCTGCAGCTTGCCAAGGTCCCTCTGAATGGCCTCCCTGCCTGCCAGTACGTTACGTGCTTCCCACCATCCAGGAATGAGGTGGCTGAGGATGCACTGTGTCACTTTGCCAGGTCACTGGGTTGGACCCCTCACAAATTATCTGGGTGAGGGCAGGATATTCCCAATCTATGGTATAGGCACTACCAGCGGTATAAAAGCAACTTTTGAAAAGGTGACAGCACCACAGAAGTACAAATCCTAGCACAAAGCCAGTATGTGTTGGTGCCATGCTCAGGGTAGAGAAAGAGTTTCAGAAGTCTTACAGGATAGTGCATGAAAAGCTATGTCAGACATTAAAACATCACCTGCTTATGCTCTAACATGAACGTTTCCAGCACACTAGAAAAGCACCCCAGAAACAAGATAAACTCTCTTGACCATTTTCACTCATAATGGCAATTAACAGATGTGGAGCCTCTTGTTGAAATCATTTAACTTAAAGAAAGATGAGCTGCTTCAGATCCAGTATAGTAACTAAAAAGTTAACTACCTACAACCATTTTTATACATGCTTGTAGTCAAAGTCCTCCACAACTGAGTTGTGCTAACATGATCAGTCTCGGTGCAAGCTGGCTTGAAGCTTACCACCAAGTAAGCTTCAGGAGCCTCTGCTAACCCTGTGGAAGGAAGAGCTGTAATAAACAGCTGGGAATTGTACCATTCTAAATGTATCATGCCCATTCTCTGGGATGCACTTTTGTTTGACTGATACCTCAACATAGACAAAAAGAAGTCCAGAAAGTCAATAGTACGGCACTGTAACATCATTAGCCGGTCCAGATCCAAAGATACGGACCTCAGACTTTCCCATCCTAAGCACATACACAGGTGGCAAATACATGGCTATCTTCTCTTTCTTGGTGGATAAAATGAGGAACTTGCCTTCTTACAGCCTTTTTATACATGAAATACTGATTCAAATCTATTCTGTAATGTTCCATTCCTTCTGACAGTTTTCAACCAAATGAGAGCTGATGTTAGGCCATAGAGAGTCTTCCTGTACATTTGCCTTCCATTTTGCCTCTCTTGCACAAACAGATGCCAATGGGGCTAATTATCCTGAACTCCATTGAACACGGTTATTATTTTGCAATGTCCCTTCCATTTTTTTGCCCCCATCCTTTTTTTTTTTCAAGTTGCTGCAACTCAGACTGATTCAAGCTCCCTACATTTCGTTCTTCTTACTGTAGTGATAGGAGAATCTGTCACTATCTTTATAATACAGTCCAGAGATTTGCATTGAACTAAAAAAGCCACCCTGTCATGTGATCACCATCTTTTTTTAAAAATGTGAACCAATAGAATTTAGAAACTGCTAGTCTGGGCCTTCTGCAATTCAGCTGAACATGCCTAAATTGTTTATACATATTCCACATTTCTGAGGCTTTCTTCCCTACTATACAAACCAGCTCAACTCTATGAACCGGGTCATTCTCCAAAATCTGGAGAGTATAAGACAGTAGATTCAGAGATGTGCCAACAAATGGTATGTGCATGTACCAACTATTTCCGTGCGGGTTCTGAGAAAGGATGCTTTCGTAAGAAACTATTTTTTACTGTTAATCAAACCAGAATGTTTCATTTCTTAAAGGAATGAACACAGCCCATTCCAAATAGCAAACTCCTGTTATTCTACAATGGCCACTTATGTTTCTTAGAAATCTGAAGGACTGAATCAACAGAAAACAATACCTGCTGGGATAATTTTTTCTCCCCAATTTTTCCCATCTCCTTGGTTTTGCATGTGGTATTGTGACAGCTGAACAGATGTAACCTGCAAGTGTGCCATTAACAATATTTTACTTGGCTTTCACAGTGGTTTTACACGGTGTTAAGAGAAGCGAGCCGTGCTCTTACTGACAGCATGCATTGCTTTAAAGCACTTGGCTCTTTGACAGACAGGCTTTTGTGGATTTTTCCGCAGCAATTTAGGATGTTATCATTCGTTATCTACACTTGTGGTTGCAACAGGAGCAACTGTGCACTCCGGTCGCAGCCCCCCAGCTTACAAGGCAGCATCTTGGACTGAACACGTCACCAGTGGTCATTTTGCCTAAAACACCAAGCTGGGAACTGGAGGAGCAGGGGGCTGCTACACCTGCACCTGCACCCAGCACGCCTTTAGGAGAGCAGGCAGCTGGGACCAGTGTTGCCCGGCAGATGCACCGGCCCTTCCTCGCCTGTGAGCAGACGGGTTACTCCAAACCCCGAGGGCCTTCTGGTGAGGACTACCGGTGCGTTCTCACCGGGAGGAAAGGCGACTGAAGCAGAGCCGCGGGAGGGGCCGGGCCGGGCGACAGCACTCCCTCACCAAGCT
>NW_010187202.1:0-1577 GCF_000695765.1 Mesitornis unicolor | reverse complement strand
TTGTGAGCAGTCTGCTGAGTGACTTGAAAAATGTCATGGCAACAAATGATACCGTTCGGTACAGAGTGTACGAGGTAGGGATGATCGATGTTGGCGTTGAAGTGACGCGGTACCGCGGTTGTCTTGGGCTGTAGATATGAATTACAGTCTGCGTGTGGCTTGCTTTTAAATTTGTGTTTCTCTCTGCCTTACAAACTTGTCTTGATGTCTGTGCTTTGTCAAGACTGGAAGGGAGTAGGACGAGTACAGCAGTGTCAAATAATGCCATCACTTCTCTTTCTCGGTTTGCAGTAGAAAAGTGTGAAGTACTGTCTACATAATTTATTTTCTAGCTTGGGATGCCTGACGCATTGGAAGGACTGCACAGAGTAACTGAGGATGCAATGAAATGCTTCTCTGAAAGTACAAGTGAAATAGCTGCTGTAGTCTCTTAACCTTTGGATGTGAAGTGAGGTTGACACGTGTGGAGTGGGGAAGAGACGGAGAGAGATGCCAAGTGTGTCAGTCTAGATGTGTATGGCAGAGGAGCAGTAATTCAGTTTAGCCATTGTAGAGCTTAATGGGGAGAGCAGTGATGATCCTGTGAAGAAAAGAGGACTCTGAATAGAAATCAAAGGCATGTGCTGTACACTTGGCCCTCCTTATGAACTTGTTTCAGGCCAATGTTTCAATTAATTATGAAAATGTGATCAAATTCTATGTTTAATACAGGATTAGTCAGCATTATAAGATGTATTTAGCCATTACTATGTATTGTTAACATTGTTTTTATAAACCATCCTTTTTTTCCCCTGTGCTTTCGTTTAGTTAATTGTTGAGATTTCTTCGGCGTCAGCAGATTCATTAAATTACTGTGCAAACAGTGGATTAATCTCTGAGCTAATTGGGGAGCTGACTGGAGATGATGTGCTGGTCAGGTACGTTGACAATGAGTGTTCCAATGTGATTTCCTCCACTCTTAATACTGATGTTCAGTCTTCAAATAGCCCTTTTTAAATACACTTGTGTGGTAGCTTTTCTTGGTTTTTGTTTGGTTGGGTTTTGTCTTAAGGGCAGAAAACCTGGGTTGTTTTTAATCAATAAAACTTCAAAACCTCATTTAAAATAGGCCAAAGTAAC
The DNA here is from genome assembly GCF_000695765.1 of Mesitornis unicolor. Taxonomy (NCBI): domain Eukaryota; kingdom Metazoa; phylum Chordata; class Aves; order Mesitornithiformes; family Mesitornithidae; genus Mesitornis; species Mesitornis unicolor. Next base: position 458 of record NW_010187202.1, on the reverse strand, counting down.
CACTTGTCTGTTCCAGAGCTACGTGTATCGAGATGGTGACCTCGCTGGCCCATACCCCACACGGCCGTCAGTATCTTGCTCAACAAGGTGTTATCGACAGAATTTCGAACATCATCATCAGTGCAGAGTCTGATCCTTTCTCAGGCTTCTACTTACCAGGTTACATCATGCATTTCTTGTTCCTAGTGTTTACTGCTTGCTTTGATTAATGAGTTAAGTTGAGAGCACTGTTCTGCCTCTGTTTTGAAAGCTCATGTGAATTTTGAATATTAGAAGGTGAATGTTGGATGTGTATGAAAATACTGAAGGGCAGTGTAACACGATTCACGCCCCTCGGTGACCGTGGTGGTACACGTAAGATCTGGAGAGACTGTGCTGTAGGTTTGAAGTTTGCATTGTAGGATTTTTTTGGTAATAGCTGTATGTGTTCAAGAAGATAGCTGTTACATCGTGAATTA
>NW_010187201.1:0-3403 GCF_000695765.1 Mesitornis unicolor | reverse complement strand
GTTAGTTTTCTCTGCTATGTATTTGAAAATGATCCTGTTACTAAAGTGAGACTACACTTATTGTGGCTCTTGACACGTTTAATAACAACTTTTTCTGAATGCCAAGTTAATTTTGGCTCATGTCACATCTATATAATTTTTATCCTATCGTCTCTGACAGAAGCTCTCACTTTATGGAATAACTGAGAAAAGACAGCTGTAATAATGATGATGTGTTCATCAGAAAACCAGATATAAAATACTTTAGGGGTTTTCCCAGATATATTGTAACAATAAAATTAATAATAATAAAAATAATTAAGAAGTAAGCCAAACCAACCAACCAATCAAAAACTTAGTATTAATTTAAATAAAAGGTGGAAGAGAGGTAGTCAATAGGTTTGCTTAATGATCGATTCAAGCATAAACAACAGACAGTGTGCGTCAGCCTTGGCTCACTTGCCGTCCTTCTCTTCCAAAATAAAATGTGGTTACCTATGCTGGAGAACCAGTTCAGTTGTAGAGGTCTGCTATAGCATTGCAATTTATGGTATCTTTGTTCTCATACCATAAGTAATGTTGTTCCTGACCCATTCAAAACACAGGCAGAAATAGCTCCTAATTATTAATCAGATTATCATAACACAGCTCTTTCACTAACCATTTTTTTTTTCCTATAGCACTGTTGGGGAATGGCTAATCTGGGCAATTAAATCTCTAGGCAACTAAATGCTTTTGCAGAGTCAGAATATACACGGTCTAAAAAACGTGAAGGGTAGGAAACAGATGCCAGTGCTGTACCTGTTTCTCAGCTACACAGATACAGAAGGGTACAGGGACTGAAGATGAAAATGGCACCTTCAGCTGGTCATTTGTTTGGTTTCCCTTTGCAATGACATGGAAAGAGCTGAAAGAGCAATGTTTCTTTCCATGTGCTGTCATAGGCAGGTCCTGTCCACTGTTTAAAGGAGGGAGGAAAGAGGGTTGAAATTTAGCCAAATATGTCTCACTAAGCATTCTGAAATCCTCTGACATTGAACATATAAAATAGGCATCAACAAGTACAGAAATGGCAGTCATTAAACAGCTATGAGAAGAGGAAAATGTTGATACTCCAAGTGCTGCCACAGAAAGAACCTAGCTGAAGGAAATGCAGACAGTAAAGAGTGACATTTTAAAAAATAAATACTGATCACAACTGAATAAAATAAATTTATTTGTATTTTAAAGACCAAGTTAATCTATGTACACCATCTTTTTCTATTCAATATTTCAAAGGAAAATAATATAAGATAAAGATCTATACTTAACCTATTGTTCAAGCAGCAAAAATTTTCATGTGGAAAAGTATGAAATGGATGTTACTATTTCTTTCCTATCTCTAGTTTTAATACATTTAAATAGACATATTTTGTATTATATTCTAATGGAAGTCAGATAGAACTGATTTAAAAATGAATAAAATACAAGAAAATGTCATATTTTGGAATAGCAGTTGTAACTGTTTAGATCTCTGTGGTCTGTTCCTCCAGCCCTGCAAGAAGAAGACCTGCCTCTTGTTAGACTGCAAATCCAAGTGGCAGTGTCCTTACCTGGATCCCTTTTCACATCAGCCTGGTTCTTACCAGAGCTACATCATATCCAGTAACTGTAAAATTGTCCTGTTTCAGTACTGCATAACAGATTGCAGATCAGGCTGCGTAACAGATCTACCCATGTCAAACGGGATTTTTTCCTAAAATAAAATGCCTTCTTTTTCAGGGGAAATGTTGTTGGCGATATGTCTGTCTTGCAGACCTGACTTGACAAACAACACAGTTAACTAGTGGGTAATGTGGGAAGTTCAACTGTATAAATTAGTTTTGTTGTGGTTTTTTTCTTCTGGTTCTTTCTGTGTGATGCTTTATCTTTAAGCAAAGATTTTACTGTTTGCTTCCATATCTCCATAATGAATTGAATTCATGCACACTATAATAACCAAGCCATTTAACCTGAAAATTTTTTAAGAACGCCCTCAGTAAAAATACTTTAATAGAAGTAATTTCAATTCCCCATCCCCTCTCCTAACCAAAAAATGTGGAAGGGAGAAGAGCATCTGGAAACATCTGGACAGATCATGGAAGGTAAGGTCCCTCTTTCTTTTGCTCAAAAAGCTCCACAAAATCCCTAAACTGTGTGGGCAGTGCCCACAGCTGGCTGACTGATGGTTTTGGGGAAAGAGAAATGAGAAAGGGAATGGGAATGGGAAAGGGAAAGGGAAAGGGAAAGGGAAAGGGAAAGGGAAAGGGAAAGGGAAAGAAGTGGAAAAGAAGATTCTGAATTGAAAATAACACCTAGGACCACTCAGAAAAAAAAATAAAAAAAAAAGAATTGGAAATGTGGATGAACTTTTGAGCAAGTAAGAGTTTGGAATCCTCCATTTTCCTCCATCTCTGCAAGGTCCCATCTGTTCCCTGTGACTCAGATGGGCTCTACTGTGCAAAGTCCATGGTGCATCATGGGAAAGTTCAGATGTAGCATAATAAAGCATAAAGTGTGGAAATGAAAACAAGCTTATAAAGAAAGATGTCATTCAGAAATACTGTTCAGAAACCCTAACAAAAACCCATACATGATGACATTTCCACTTAAATCTGAGTAGAGGGAATGAGGCACAATTAAATATGAAGTCAGAAACAGTTCCAGAACAATGAAAGTGGCTTTTGTTGTAATCTCACTACTTTTACTAAAGTATTGCATCATTAAAGCAAGATAGAATTTCTGAATTTAAACCAAGCGTATTTTAAAGAAATTACTTCACTTAAGACATGCAATTCTTACAGAATGATGTTGAAGGTGATGATCTGCTTGTAATCTGTTAACTTTTTCTTTCTCTTTATTTTATGGTTGAAAATCTTATTTTTAGATAAGTTTCTCCTAATGACAATAACTTCATTGGCAATGTCCTGTCTCTGTGTGTTTATCTGCAACTTGATTAGTTAAAAGGAGAAGAAGTGGGTGGTGTGTGGGTCATCATCTGACAGTATCCTGGCAGGACTTCAGGAGCTGCCTCTTGCAATCTGAATTTTCCCATTGTAACAGCATTCCACACATAAATGTGTGATGAGAGGACAGGATGCAAACACATCAAGGAAATATTTAAAGTTCTCTATTCTCCATTTCTTCTTCTTCTGTTCTTATTTAGATGGAAACTAAAAATCATTTTTAACATTACCATTTTGAACTCCTTTAGAAGTCTGACAGATCCTGCTGTGTACTCAAACATGCTGAAAACGCCATCCTGTAGGAACTGACTTAGATGCATCACTGGATGCTGCAGGTAAATAAGTCAGCTCAACAGGTCTGTGCTCATGGATAAGGATGTGCCTATGCTTAAGGGTTTTCATTTTTCAGACTTCACAGAATCACAGAATCACAGAATATT